>NW_023995488.1:0-92500 GCF_015586225.1 Lucilia sericata | reverse complement strand
ATACATAAAATCTCTTGTCCACTTAAGTGGGTGGGAAATTAGACATCAAAAAGATTTAGCACCTTATTTTAAATTATCGGTATAATAACAATAAAACAATAAATATATCGTACAACTACTTATCTCTAAAACTCATAAGTATCATTTAAAATATTTATTTAAATGCTTGTAAAATAAATTAAAGAAAAAAGAAAAAAAAAAACAAATAGATTAGGGGTTAGATTAAAATATAATTCAAAACAAAATTATGACAAAACAGTTTAAAAGTTATCGGCAGGTGGAGAATTTAAATTAACCCACTAAAAATTTTCCATTATTTTATTTAATTATATTTCAACACCTTCATTATCACCAAGCTTGTGCACACTAATTAATGAGTTGTTTTTATAGTACCCTACACCACCATTGTATGGAGATTGTTATGGATTGATGTTTGTAACGCGTAAAAATATTGCTTCGACAACCAACTTAAGGTATAACAATCGGTTCAAAGAAATGTTCTGAATCGATTGCCAGTCCGTTCATGTAAACTATGTAAGCAAACCGTAAGCAATAGTTAGTAAGTAGCTAGTTAGTTAGTTAGTTAGTTAGTTAGTTAGTTAGTTAGTTAGTTAGTTAGTTAGTTAGTTAGTTAGTTAGTTCGTTCGTTCGTTCGTTCGTTAGTTAGTTCGTTAGTTAGTTAGTTAGTTAGTTAGTTAGTTAGTTAGTTAGTTAGTTAGTTAGTTAGTTAGTTAGTTAGTTAGTTAGTTAGTTAGTTAGTTAGTTAGTTAGTTAGTTAGTTAGTTAGTTAGTTAGTTAGTTAGTTAGTTACTTAGTTAGTTAGTTAGTTAGTTAGTTAGTTAGTTAGTTAGTTAGTTAGTTAGTTAGTTAGTTAGTTAGTTAGTTAGTTAGTTAGTTAGTTAGTTAGTTAGTTAGTTAGTTAGTTAGTTAGTTAGTTAGTTAGTTAGTTAGTACTTAGTTAGTAAGTTAGTTAGTTAGTTCGTTCGTTAGTTCGTTAGTTAGTTAGTTAGTTAGTTAGTTAGTTAGTTCGTTCGTTAGTTAGTTCGTTAGTTAGTTAGTTAGTTAGTTAGTTAGTTAGTTAGTTAGTTAGTTAGTTAGTTAGTTAGTTAGTTAGTTAGTTAGTTAGTTAGTTAGTTAGTTAGTTAGTTAGTTAGTTAGTTAGTTAGTTAGTTAGTTAGTTAGTTAGTTAGTAGTTAGTTAGTTAGTTAGTTAGTTAGTTAGTTAGTTAGTTAGTTAGTTAGTTAGTTAGTTAGTTAGTTAGTTAGTTAGTTAGTTAGTTAGTTAGTTAGTTAGTTAGTTAGTTAGTTAGTTAGTTACTTAGTTAGTAGTAGTTAGTTAGTTAGTTAGTTAGTTAGTTAGTTAGTTAGTTCGTTCGTTAGTTCGTTAGTTAGTTAGTTAGTTAGTTAGTTAGTTAGTTAGTTAGTTAGTTAGTTAGTTAGTTAGTTAGTTAGTTAGTTAGTTAGTTAGTTAGTTAGTTAGTTAGTTAGTTAGTAGTTAGTTAGTTAGTTAGTTAGTTAGTTAGTTAGTTAGTAGTTCGTTCGTTCGTTCGTTCGTTAGTAGTTCGTTCGTTAGTCGTTCGTTAGTTAGTAGTTAGTTAGTTAGTTAGTTAGTTAGTTAGTTAGTTAGTTAGTTAGTTAGTTAGTTAGTTAGTTAGTTAGTTAGTTAGTTAGTTAGTTAGTAGTTAGTTAGTTAGTTAGTTAGTTAGTTAGTTAGTTAGTAGTTAGTTAGTTAGTTAGTTAGTTAGTTAGTTAGTAGTTAGTTAGTTAGTTAGTTAGTTAGTTAGTTAGTTAGTTAGTTAGTTAGTTAGTTAGTTAGTTAGTTAGTTAGTTAGTAGTTAGTTAGTTAGTTAGTTAGTTAGTTAGTTAGTTAGTTAGTTAGTTAGTTAGTTAGTTAGTTAGTTAGTTAGTTAGTTTGAAAGAAGCCTACGACTTCCGAGGTTTTTAATCGCTGGTAGGGAACTGAGTCCCCTTACATAAAGCTTTTTTGTTTCTCTCGTGTTCAGTACATTAATACTCATCTTTTGTGAGGTATTCCTATAAATACTTGGTCCACGGGACAACCCAATATATACATATATGTATGTATATCTCTCCAACAAATTTTATTAGGATCGGTCAATATTTTACTCTAGCCCCCCTATAAAGACCTTGTCGCAAAATCATCATTAAGTGGTCTCAGATGTGATTCCACATCTTTCCATGATAGCTTCCCCGGGGCATGTTACCTTGACGAACTTCCCCATCTTGATGTGATTGCAATCCGGGACAATAAAGATTCTATCAATATCTATAGGACTATATACTGGTGGTGTCAAATGAAACCTCAGTCTTCTTTGGAACAATACAGAGTTTCCAACTTTGTGTTGTCCACGGGGTACACGAGGTGGCTGTGGTGGCTGTGGTTTAGGTCCAAACTCAGGGAAAGAGAATATTTGTTCAAAGACTGTTATACAGTGAAATCTTTATTTTATAAGTTTGGTGCTGACATAAAGCGCAGAGGAATGACTGTGAGACTAAGCGTTTCAAATAAATTGGTGTCAAGTGTATATAATACGGGTTGGATGTAAGGGTATGAAGGCCTCATACACACCCATGACTGATAACCGGAGTTCGTTAGAGAGTGGAATTTTTGTCCGATATGTGAAAAGACATTTGTCCGTTCCTTTTACCTTACCCATTTTATGATAGTCATGTCGTACATTTTTCGGCTTAGCAACCTTTTCCTCACCTGGAACTAGTGTAAGGTTTGGATAAGAATTGAACTTTATTGAAGTAAATCTACTTGTTACAAATTTAGGAGTGAGACGCGCCACGCCTACCATTTACAAAAAATTTTATTGGGTTCGGTCAATATTTGACTCTAGACCCCCTTATCGCAATATCAGTTTCTCCTCATTAAGTTGTGATTTTTTTTCTATATTGTATAATTGGAGTAGAGTACCATATAGACGTCCCTGCCCGACTACTATACTTTCTTTTTTGTTATTATTTTTAGACATTTATGCACGTCAGTACTAAAACTCACCTTTAATTTACTAGATGTGACAAATCTTAAATATTAATGAGACAAAATTAATATATTTTTCATTTATAATTTATACAATTAGAAATGCAAATGTACTTTATTTTTAGAACTCTTTTAATTAAACAAAGTTTAAAAAAAAACAGTTCTAGTATATAACACAATAAGGTGCATTTCCGATATTCTCAAAATTTGTGCAATTGTATGACTTTGTGGTTCCTGAAATATGCCAATACAAATACTAATGTCAATATTTATTTCCTTTAATAGGTAAAACTATTGAAACTATTTAAGTACTCGAACCGTCAATAGGTTCTGTAATATCAAGTCCCTATATCTCATCTATTTTATTAGACACATTCTGCTCTACTGCAATAGAAACATGTCATACTTACTTGTTGCTGGGCTGAGTTCAAGATATCGTGTCTTCAAAATAAACCTGTGTTATATCTTCATTCTTCTTCGAGATATTCGAACTCTTGACCCACAGACTAAAAAATAATATTACTTTCCATCGGAATAGAATTTACTTTTTTATGGAATAGAAAAATGCTTTAAAGAGTTGAAAGACATTGTCTATAAGTATATTAAGATGGTCAGGTATGTTTTTGAAATACAACTATAATTATATCACGTGACTTTACTGATTAAAATCGGTCACCAACCTAAAGAAATTTGATTTGCTCCCGGCTACTAAATAGCTATAAATTGATAATAGTCTAACGAATTGAATTAAAAAACTATTTATAAGAAAAATAATCAATAGCTGATGAAATTTAAAAATATAAATTACATTATGAATTTAATAAAAAAAAATCGAGGAATAAATTTAGAAATGATTATTACATCGTGACAAGTGTGAAAGCCAAAAAAAAAAAAAAAAACAGGGGCATTCGAGCAAATGAAGGCAAAGGAAATTAAGTTAATATAATAAAAACAACTTGAAGGAGTTGATTCTGAAAAATATTCTTTTATTCCCACCATCAAAAAAAAAAGGGGAGTATATTGATTTTGTCATTCCGTTTGTAACACATCGAAATATTGATCAGAGACCCACAAAAGTGTATATATGGGTCCTTATTAAATTCTAAGCCATGTCTGTCCGTCTGTCTGTCTGTTGAAAGCACGATAGAGTCCGAACGGAAAGAGCTAGATAGTTGAAATTTTCCACAAATATTTCTTATAGGTAAGGTTTGTTTGCTATTGAAAATGGCCAATATCGGTCTACGTTTTCGCATAGCCCCCATACAAGTGAACCACCCACTCCCGGGTATGTCGATGAAATTCGACATACATAAGTTTCATATGAGCCAATTTTTCTCTACCAAATTTTATGAGGATCGGCCCATAAATGACCCTACCCCTCATATATGGTCCCCTACAAAAAATTACTTTAACGCCTATGGCTTAAAAGTACGAATCTAGCGCTGAAATTCGATATAAGTAAGTTTCTCACTATCAAAAATCTATCCTCAGAATTCTACAAGAATATTGGGCACTCACGAATTATAAACCATTTCGAATCCTTGCATTTAAATGTTGACTATTGTGTTACGAAACCTCACTTCTATAAACGCTTTTCCAATCTGATTCCCGAGAGGAACTCAGTATCTGTAACCCACTCACCTAATGATGTAACGGATGTTTACACAGATGGCTCCAAAAGGAGCGGTACGGTGGGCGGAGGCTTTTCCATGGAAAGATTTGGAATCAAATCTTCCTTCAGGCTACCTAACTACTGTAGCATTCTACAGGCAGAGATATCTGCTATAAAACGAGCGGTTAATTGGCTGAGGTATTATCGAATATCGAGGGATATACGTATATATACGGACAGCAAAACTGCAATCAAAAACCTAGCGGGTGTCTTAACGACATCTAGATTAACCGAAGAATGCCGGGTATCTCTTAATGAGATAGCGAGACATTCTAGGATAACGCTATTATGGGTTCCTGCACATAGTAATTGTATGGGAAACTGTATTGCTGACGAACTTGCCAGGAATGGTGCGATGGGAGGAGAGAATGAAATCGACGCCTTCACTGGTATTTCTCTTATTAACTGTAAGGCACTTGTTCAAAATGAACTATATGAAATGGCTCAGATCAGATGGTTTAGTGAAACCGCCTGTTTAATTTCGAGGTCAACCTGGCCTCTATATGATGCCCCCAAGTCTAGCTTACTGTTAAGCTTTCGCAGGGAGCAAATTAGAACGCTGCTATCGTTATTAACGGGACACTGTGTTATTGGCAATCATGCCAGAAGAATGGGTCTCCGGTACAATGACTACTGTAGAAGTTGTCACAATGAGGAGGAGGAGGAGGAGACTATACCTCAACTCCTCTGTTACTGTGCGACATTAACAGGGAACTTTATTTTGGGTCTGCTGTTCTCTCTTGTTTGGAGGACATATCTGGGATAAATTCAAAGAATATCCTAAATTTCGTGAATCGAACCGGCTGGTTTATATCTGGAAGAAGCGAGTAGTTTTCATGGAAAAATACTCCTATGACCAATAGGGCATCACAACGGGACCGAAATACGACGGACCCAAGTGAGCCACTTAAACTTGTTTTAGTGGCTACCCTTTCTACCTAAAACCTAATCTACAGAATTTTATGAGGATCGGTCCCCATATAAGGTCCACCTCAGAAAATTACTTTAACGCTCACTATTGCATAGCGCTAAAAATTAGACATAAGTCAGTTTCTTATGAACCCAAAACTCTCTACTGAAATTTATGAGTATCGGTCCATAATTGACACTACCCCCCATATAAGACCCCCTTCAGAAAATGAAATATAGCTTTGAAATTCGATATACAGAAGAAAGTTTCTTACAAGCCAAAATCTCTCTACCTCTATTTTATAATTGACCCCCATTGACCGCCCATATATGTTTATGGTTTAAAAGTTGGACAAAAATATTTTGTTTTTAGAAGTGAATATTTTGTTAATTCGAAAGGGATGTGTCCATAATTGACTTAAGTCCTATGTCAAATATCAACCTAATGTTTATAGGGGAGCATTCCATTTACGGCATACGGTTTGATGGTGGATATATAAGATTCGGCATAGTCGAATATAACACTTGTTACTTATTTAAATTAAGAATTTAAAAAATTGTACAATTCTAAAATATTCTGAAATTTACGACACGAATTCCAAGGACGTTTCTTTAAAATGTGTTTTAATATCATTAACAGCTGTTGAAAATACAAACACAATGTTTGCAAAACAAAATCCAAAAAAATAACAAAGTGAATGACCGTGCATGATCGTTTTGATCCGTTAGATACATATATTATTATTAATTTGTGCCAAATATTGTCGTACACCCTGTATATAAACCATTTCTTATTAGTTGTTAATATGACGTCAATAAAGATTTAATAATATTTATGCGAATATTGCAATATTATATATGAATGTTTAATTAGAGGCAAAATCATGGGTGTGTGTTTTAAAATGAATTATTTTCTAGTTTAATAAAAGCAAAAAAATAAAATTTGATTAAATAAACACAAATATACTTTATCATTATGACAATTTCATAAATAGTTTAATTAGTGGGGGATTAGGAGAATAATTACCCTCAACTCAAAGTAAAAAACTTTAAACTTTGATCATTGTCACGTAGTTCTGCAGCATTAAAGAAATCGTTTAAATGGTATTAACCATATTTAAAAACTATAATTTATGGCCCAAAATTTGTACTCACAACTTATAAGTTAATTTTTTTTTTTTTTTTTTTTTTTTTTTGTTGTGAATTGTTGTGGACTATATATTAGACACGAGGGTTTAAAGTCCAAAATTTCATTAATGAAAAAAAAAACCCAAAGAAATTATTAGTAATTGTAGTAGTGCTATTATGAAAGCCCAAAAGCGTGGGATTAAAAAATTTGCACGAGTCTTTTTTTTTTTGGGAGGTTTTTGTTATTTAAATGATCAATCAAGTGTTTGGTGAATATATATTTTTTCCACACAACAGTTATTATTCGATTTTAACAATGGTTTCGTGGTACACACGTTTCTAATAAAATCGTAAATGTTAAAATTATTATTTTTTCTAAATTAGATCTCCTTTAATTTGCTTCAATACCCTGTTATAGTGTTATATCACACCCTCTTTTTCTGATCCATCCATATTTTATCCAATATATTCGTATTGATGGTAAAGTTACTCGAACTCTACCTGTTAGGGTTCTAGCTGTTATACTTAGTTTAACATATGTACAGATTTTCGTACTTTATAGGGAAGGTACCAAGTCCAATATTGGTGATCCGCTTAGTTTTGTTCCAAAATATTTCTATTGACAATAATGTTAGATTCCTTTTCCTGAAAAAATTTCGTGGTAAAACCTTATATAGCGATCTATGAAATGAATTTTCAGAAACTAAGTTTTTTGGGAAGATAACAAGTCCGATATTAGTAATCCGCTTAGTTTTGTTCCCAAATATTTATATTAACAATAATGTTAGATTGTTAGATTAGCTCCTTTTCTTGGAAAAAGTGGTTCGGAAAACCTTATATAACGATCTATGATAGGAATTTTCAGTGAATCAGTTTCTTGGACGTATATCTCGAATAACAACGCTCATCTAATTTCGACGAAAGCCAATGACAGATAAGTAGGTCCTGATGATTAGTATTCTCCTCTTGCTCTGGTTGGGGTCGAAAATTTTACATTGATCAGATTAGCTTGCATTCCATAGCGATTTCCCCGAGTGGATGTAGAGTTTAACCTTGAAAGAGTATTCGGTTATGAACTTTTTATAGTCCAATATGGTCATTAAAATTGTCAGCTAATATAGCCCTAATTGCCTTCTCGCTGTCGTAAAATATGTTTGCCCCTGTTAATGACATATTTAATCCAAACCTATTTTACACTTCCCATGATAGCTTCCCCCGCATTTTACCTTGATGAATCTTGCCCCATTTTGGTGTGATAGCAATCTGGGGGAAAAGAGGTGCTACAAGTACCTTGAGTCTGCTGGGACTATAAACTAGTAGTGTCAAATGTATTCTCAGCCTTTCTTTGGAATGATTTGACATGAGGTTGAACCAGATAATCACATAATCTGGTACAACGGGAACTGGTAGCACCAGGGCAGAGTTTCGGACTTTGTATTGTCCCGGTTATTGGAGAGATCCCTTCGGGGTGCACCTACACAGAGGGAAAAAATATACACGCCTGGTACCAAATTGACACCAGCAATGTTGACAAAGCAACGTTGTCAACATTGCAACAATTCGTTGTCGAGATCTAAATTTTATACACATCCGTTGTCTTAAAGTTAACAAACGTGGTAACTTTGCCTTGTCAACAGTACATAGTGTTGTCGTACGTATGTACATATATACTTGACATGTTATTGAAAAATTTTGTGTCAATTTGGTACCAGGCGTGTATATATATTTTCCCCTCTGTGTAGTGGCTGTGTTTTAAATCCAAATTTGGGCGAAAAGAATGTTGCAAAAAGAACTGATGCACTGTAAAGACTATAAATTCTCGATAATTTCGGTGCTATGGTTAGAAAACAGATAACCCCAAAGAGGAGTGACTGTGTGACTAATGAGTTGAAAATGAGTTGATGTTAAGTGAATATGATAAGGGATGTATGTGGGAGTGTGCGAGACTTTTGTCAAATGTTTTTCTCAATAAGTGTGTCGGATGAATGAGAAGTGTGCTGAGTTGAATGGTAATGAATGTAGGACATCTTATATAAGTGATGCCATTGCATTTTCCTTCCTTGGCCGGGTATGTTCAGGGTTTACTCTCTTCATAATAGATTTACTACAGAGTGTTCTCTGTGATTGAGAACAAGTCCTCGACTTATTTTATGGATTCATGTTTCAGTCTACCGATTACGTCTCCAGGTTCTGTTGCCGACTAAACGAAGGCCATCCCATCTGAGTGGTTGCAAACGAAAGTGATGTTTTTGCATCTCGGAAGTTAAGCAACAAGTACAGCAATGGTCAGATATTAGATAGCTCGAGTACTTGAGCGAAGTGCTTGCACATGGATCGGCAGAACCATGAGTCGTTAAAAAAGCTCACCCTGTGGATAAAAAAGAGTGCCGTGAAATTAGGCCTTCATGACAGGTGTTCACGTGAAAGCTTCTCCGGGTCATGTTACCTTAACGAACTTTCTCATCTGGGTGTGATTGCAATCCGGGAAAAAAAGAGGTTCTAAAAGTACCTCTAGGACTATATATGACCTGAATCTGGTACCACGACAATCGGTAGTAACTTGTGTGTTGTCGCGGTTATTGTAGAGGTCCCTTCGGGTTACATGTGGTGTGAATGTGGCTTAGACCCAAACTCAGGGGAAGAAAATATTGGTTTAAAGACTGATACACAGTGAAATCTTTATTTTGGAATAAGTTCGGTCCTGTTGTCGAGACAACAGATACCACGTAGAAGAATGACTTTGTGATTAAACGTTTGAAATGAGTTGGTGTCAATTGTATATAATACGTCATGGATGAGGGCCTCATACACACCCATAATTGCTAACCGTAGTTCGGTAGAGCGGTAATTTTTATTAATTTAAGAGAGCATTTCATGACACTGCAATATCCATATCTTTCTTCAGTGATAAAAGGCTCTCTTAAAACAAAATTTTAAAAAATTTTTAAACTTTTTAAAAAGAAAGTCATAAACCTACTTATCATATTAGAATAATTATTCTATTAGATGAAATGATAATTCCCCAAATATTTGACTTATTAGCTATTGCTAAAAAATTCTAAGTGCATTGTTCCAATTCAGTTCTATAGAATTAACGCAAATAATTATCAAATTTTTTTTCTTTCATTATTATCTCACATTCTTTGAAATATAATCAAAAAAAATATATTTTATAATAAAGTCATAAATTTAACATTTTTATTGCACACACATACCAAAGAAAATCCCAAACAAAAAAAAAACTGTATTGAAATAAATCAAATAATATAATTTTGATTGAATTTTACGTTTCTTTAAATAGAATTTATATTTGTGCCAGTTTTTACCAGTTTGTATTTAATAATGTGCATTTTGTGTGTGTGTGTGAATAATTGTTATTTGCATTAACTTTAAAAATAAATTTAAGTACTTAACACACAGAGTTAATGTTATTTATTACATATTTAATATGTTTGGAAAAAAATTAAATAATGCGCAATTTATTTGGAAGACACACCACCTGTATTCTTATTTAGATGATAAAGTGAAACTTTTATAAGAAAATTGTTGTAACGAGAAAAGGATCTTATTCTATGATCAGTTTAAAATCAGCCATATAGAAACCAGATGGAATGAAAATCTTTAAATGGAAACTCTTTGGTACTTTTTCATTCTTACTGCTACATTTTGAATTTGTTTTATAATATAGAACCTACATGGGGGGAAAAAGAAATATACACGCCTGGTACCAAATTGATACCAAACTGTTTATAAATTTTCAATACCATCCGTTGTCAAAGTATATACATACGTACAACAACACTATGTAATGTTGACAACATAGCAACAATTCGTTGTCGAAATCTAAATTTTATACACATCCGTTGTCTAAATGTTAACAAACGTGGTAAGCTAACTATTGACAGTCAATCCGTTGCCAATAGTGAGCGAATGTGTATAAAGTTTAGATTTCGACAACGAATTGTTGCAATGTTGACAACATTGCATTGTAAACATTACATAGTGTTGTCGTACGTATGTTTATACTTTGACAACGGATGTTATTGAAAAATTATAAACTCTTTGGTGTCAATTTCGTACCAGGCGTGTATATTTCCTTTCCCTCTGTGTAGAAACATAAAATCAGTAAACTTCTTGATATTATATCGTTCTTCAACTGGTACATTTTTGAATCTTTTTATACCCTATACCACTTTTGTGGAGAGAGAATTGGTCCTATACCCATCTTTAAGTATACCAATGTCCGTCTGTGTGTCTGTCCAAGTAAACCTTGTAATCAAACTACAGGTCGCAATTTTGATGAAATTTGGTACATACATTACTTTTGACTCAAGGTCGAACCCTATTGATTTTGCTTGATATCGGTCCATTATTTCACCTAGCCCCCCATATAACCGGGCCCCATATATTTGAATCAGCTCATAATTATGCCAAATATATTAATATCCCTACAAAATTAGCGGCACTTATTTAATCCTAGCCCCTTGCAGAGTCCCTCTGCAAAATGCGTGAACGTCGTTAAAAATATATCAAAATTAAGGAAAAATTCGACATAGATGCTTTATTGTTAAAAATAATACACATTTTAGATATACTCATAACTGAGGTAGGGTATCATATTGTCGGCCATGCCCGACTTTACTTTTTTTAATCGTTTAATATTACACTTGATTAAATAAAAATCTATAAAAGGGGACTTTCTGGAACTTTAGGTTTTCCAACTGCTACTTTTCGAATAAAACATAAAATCAGACAAATATATAGAATTCTAATTAAGTGACAGTTTATAGTAGTGGACTTTTTGCTACTTTGAAGTGGGTAAAACTAAAATGTCCTAATTTTTCCTGTAAATTAAGGAAAGTTCAGTATCGCAATGGGAAAAACTGTCATATATTTAAGCGTTCGAATTTATAAAGAGTTTCAGACACCCATCTGCTTTTTGCCGAATTGGTGAAGGTGTATTTAAATTTCTATGTATGTAATTATGAACCTCTTTTCCTCCTTGTTATCCCTAAATATATGAAATTCCTTAGTGGATCCAAAAAATGCAAAATGAAGAAATATTTGACTTCAGATTAGGACACAAATCGGATATCTGTTAGTATATGGAATTCAATGAAACTGAATCGTATAGAACATATTCCTTTTGTTATAAGTATAGGTTAAAGAACCCGATATTAATACAGGTTACTAATTCGGTGCTTATAATATTCCCATCTCTAGTTTCTAACTTTATAAGTACAATTTTAATCTTTCTATTTTATCTTTTTTTTTCATTTTCAGGTCATATTGCATTTAGTGCTTTGGATGATACATCTCATTCAGTACACGTTTACAGCATTAATGGCACCAGTTTAGGTTCCAAATATGTATCGGGTCGTGTTACAGGTTTGGCCACAGCATCGGATTATTTAGTTGTAGCCGATGATGCGGGTGATATAACATTAAGTCGTTTGCATGGGTAAGTTGACATGAATTTTAAAAAATATATAGATATTTAATTTAGAAATTGGAACGTGATTTTGCAAGTAAAATACTTTCAAATACTTTTGATTAATTTTGATTATTACACTAAATGTTTGATTCTTAATTAAAAAATATATAAATTTTATCATGTTCTCTTTCATTTTAAAAAGTTCAGTGGCTTTTTGCAAACAATTTTCTATAAAAACAGGTTCTATTCAAATAGGCGGCAGGTACATTCGCGTGTGTAATATATAGTAGTGATGACAAAATAACGAATATTTAATAGAGATTCTTTATATTAAAAAAAAAAATTAAGAAAAAAACACAACAAATTTTTAAACCGTGGACTGGAGTATACACTTCAAAAAATCTTCAAAAGATTGAGCTGAATTGTCGTTAATATATTTAGTTTTCAACGGGTTTATAGGTTTGGAAAAAAGCCCATTATCGCCACATTCGACTTATATGTGTACTTGTATTAAGTTAAATAAAACTCAAACCGTTCAATACTAAATTTATCCGCTTTTTTCCGGAAATTCACCCATTAATGAATTAAAAGTTACTTCCCTAGCATTTTTCAACGAGGTCGTCTACTGACACCTAAAGTCGGACATGTCATGGGACACGTTTCTTGTGTTCTTTTATAAAAGACTCCACAACCTTTAACCAGACCAAACTTTTGGAAAGTTTTTGTGGATTTATCTCTCGCGGTTTGAAATTCTCATTATTGTTTGAATACCATTTAAGAGCTTTTTCTCTATAGAATCATGACGCCAAATCGGTCCAGAAATATGAAAAAATATTTCTGTGTTTATGGATTTTGATGTCAGAAATGATTGGTTTCTTTTTCCACTATGGTAAATGGCTTGCTATATATGAAACATCTCGTTATTATTCTTGAACATTACCTCGTTCATCAGCCCTATAAAAATCTTGACCGAAAGTTGTGAAAACATAAGTTTCGTCTTTCACACACACTTTTTGTATAAAAGGTTACCTAAATTTGTTCTCCCAAATTTTTGGCTTCTAAATAATTTAACGAATTCATCTGAGACTTTTTGAACTTAATACGACTTTAACCCAGCATTATGTTTGGCTTCGGGTGCAAAAAAATCAAAAGTCTTTGGTGCTCTTCAAAACAGTTGTTCGACCTATTTTGCCTTATTAATATCCTCTAGTCCTTTTTATCCCGATTCAGGTTTTCATTCAATGCGGAAGTCTTCCTTTAGAACTTTTGAAATTTTTAGGAAAGTTTTTTTTTAAAGTTGCAATTATTTCCTCACATAATTTTTTCTCGGAGCCCATTTTTTAGTTGAAAATTAACGATTTAGAAGAGATTATAGCTGAAATACGTTTTAAAGCTAAAGTGATCAAAAAAATTATAATTTGTTGGACCTGATATATGTTTTGGCTGATAAAGATACAGTTTTTATACCCTACAGCACTATAGTGAGGAGGGTATTATGTTGCAATTATTTTTTATAAACGTACTTTTTTCTCGGGGCCCATTTTTTAGTTAAAAATTAACAATTTAGAAGAGATAATAGCTGAAATACGTTTTAAAGCTAAAGTGATCAAAAAATTATAATTATTTGGACCTGGTATATGTTTTGGCTGATAACGATACAGTTTTTATACCCTACACCACTATAGTGGTGAGGGTATTATGCGTTTGTGCTGATGTTTGTAACGCACAAAAATATTGATCCTACACCCACCTTAAAGCATACCGATCGACTCAGATTCACTTTCTTAGTCGATTAAGACATGTCCTTCCTTCCGTCCGGCCGTCTGTCCGTCTGTCCGTCTGGTTGGTTGGTTGTCCCTGTAAACCTTGTGCGCAAGCTACAGGCCACAATTTTCAAGATATTTGAACAAATTTGAGCCATACGTGTTTTTCGGCACAAGGACGATACCTATTGAAAGTTGTTGACATCGGTTCATTATATCATACAACCTGACCTTCCGATTTGGGGTTTTTAACTCATAACTACGTCAAATATACTACTATCTCTCTGGCACAACTAAGTTTTATATAGGCATAAATGATCATGCTGATTTTTGTAACGATCGGCCGTCGTTTGACCCTAGAGCCCCCATACAAACACAACAACAAAATTCAATATAAAGTTTCTTTATGAAAATAAATCATTTTTAAAATATACTCATGATGTAGGGTATCATATAGTCGGCCATACCTGACTTTACTTTCTTACTTATTTTCTAACCAATTTTTTGAGCCGGAGACTACTGTGTACTTTTTTGAAAGAAGATTGTCTGAATGTCAATATCGTAAATTGCAACAGGTTTTTAGCGTTTCGAGATATATTTCGGATAATTCCCCCATATAAGAGCACAAAGACTTCAGAAGGTCCTATCTATTGGCTTCTTGAGAAGCCAATCTTCTTTGAGATAAATTCCGCCAACATTTACGACAAACTTATATATAACAACTTCTGATAGTTTTCCCCATAAAAACAGTTTTTTTAATTGTTCAGATATCGCTTATATTAGCTGATATATCATCCCTTGAAATTTTTTAAACTAGTAAACATAAGATATCTTAAAAAAGTCTCCAGATATAACAGAGTTTGAACCTTTATATTGAAGCCAATGTCTAAGACTTTAAAACGATATACGTTTTACTAAAGAGCTCTTCAGACGATCACACTTTACGTACGACAAGTCTAATGAAAAAGTAAAATGAAATTCCATACGTATGAGAAAAAAGAGAATAAAAGTCGTATAAAACAATAACAAAGTAAGTTGGAAACAGTTCGTTCACTTTTTTGTATGTGTTTACATAGAAATACATCCCTGATCTAATTTCAAAAAATGAAGAGAGCCATACGACTGTCAAGTTTTTCGTACTTTCTCTCAATGTGTGATAATTTCATTACACATTGCGTTCAGACCTCAGATCCCATCCGTTCTCTTCTACACAAAATTTTGACAGATCATATTACTTGTGTGCTCGTGTGAAGGGGGCTTAATATAACATCTCGAATATGACGAAACATATAATGAAATGAAACACTTCTGAGACCATATTTGGCGTAACTACGATTAGTGAAAAAATATGATTCAGATTAGTTTTCTTTTTGTATTCGATGGCAAAATTTCAAAAGTAACGAATAATTTGTAAAGTGTTTGAGTATTTGCCATCCCTAGCAAACACAGAGTTCTATGGAACAGTGTGCTGATGATAAAATCAACACGTTTCATAAATTATATTTGAAAAAAAATTAACAATTTGTTTCTAAGCTCTTAATAAAACAATTAGCAATAAAAAAAAAAATATTTAAAAAAATCACCTTATCAAACAGTTTTTTTCAAAATTACTCGAGAATAGTAGAGAAAATAATGTTAATAATTAATATGATTAATATAAATTTATTACTAAACATCGACAATAATAGTTGTAGTAATAAATTAAATATAAAATAATTAAAACAATTCTATATAAAAACCTGTATTTTGTACTTGAACTTGTATATATATTAAATAATCTATAAATTAAAATCAATCTCATCTCTTTGTACTTACAGCCTAAAGCCGGTATTTGATATACCGTTACATGTGCCCATACAAACCGTAGTCGTAACACCGGGTAATACACATATTCTAGCCCCATTACGTGATGGACGTTTAGCTGTGGTAGCTGTTCATTTACCTGTAGGTATTAAAAAACACTCTGTTCTTAATGTATAGGTATAGTAGGAGGATATACGACACGAAGGAATTATTTCTTGAGAAAACGAATTGTTTCAACGAATTGTTTTTAAATTTATTTTTAATCTATATAAATCATTTTTTAATTTATTTAAACACAACTAATTAATTAATACTTATGCAAAAATATTTAATTAAAACATTTTAAAAGTCATTAGTTAGAAGGAAGGGGGGGTTTCATTTGTTTTTGGTGTTTCCCCGTCTATATTGTTCTAACATTTTAGTAAAACAATTAGTGTAACACACTTATTAAGTTATATTTTTTTATATAATATTGATTTATACAGTTTCAGTTGAATTTTTTTAATTAATAACTTAAAAAGGAAAAAAAATATTATGCAACAAATATCAAACATTTGTCAATTAGATTTGTAACCAAAAACGGAAACAGAACGCTTTATATTCAAACTCCATCCATTTCTTTTGGATCGTTTTTCCTATTTCTTTTTAAGGATTCTAAAACTATTTCAATATATTTTTAAACCTAAAACTAAAATCTACAGCAAAACAATTAATTAAATCACTTAATTGGAACAAATTCAAAAGTCACGTAAGCCACTGAATATTCATTTTAAGTTGCAGTTTGTAATAAATCATTTTTTTTTATAGAATGATTAAAATTTACTGATTACATTGCTCTTAATACATATTTCCGGATCATTATAAAAATACTAAACATTGGAATGAGCATTATAAATGAATACGAATACCAAGATTTAGATCAATACAAATGTAAAGTAAAACCATCTTAAAAAAATTCCCATAAATTTAAAAAAAAAAGAAATAAAAATTTCCGTTATTACTACTTTAACAAGTACTACACTAAGGACGCGATTGACGAGGCAATTAATAAATTTTAGTTATCACTTGGATGTGAGCCGAAACATCGAGTCAGGCTTGGAAAATTAAGATTACAGACTAGACTAGAAAATAGATAAGACTATAAACTAGACTAGAGAATAGACTATAGACTAGACTACAAACTAGGCTAGACTACAAACTAGACTAGACTATAGACTAGACTATACTATAGACTAGACTCTAGACTAAACTGTAGACTGGACTATAGACTAAATTATAGACTAGACTATATCCTAGACTATAGACAAGACTATAGACTAGACTATAGACAAGACTATAGACTAGTCTATAGACTAAAATAAAGACTAAACTATAGACTAGATTATAAACTAGACTATAGACTAGACTATATACTAAACTATTGACTAGACTATAGACCAAACTATAGACTAGATTATAGACTAGACTAAAGACTAGGCTATAAACTAGACTATAGACTAAACTATAGACTAGACTATGGACTAGACTATAGACTAAACTATAGACTAGTTTATAAACTATAAACTAAACTATAGACTAGACTATAGACTAAACTATAGACTAAACTATTGACTAGACTATAGACTAAACTATAGACTAGATTATAGACTAGTTTAAAAACTATAAACTAAACTATAGACTAGACTATAAACTAAACTATAGACTAAACTATTGACTAGACTATATACCAAACTATGGACTAGATTATAGACTAGACTAAAGACTAGGCTATAAACTAGACTATAGACTAAACTATAGACTAAACTATAGACTAGACTATAGACTAAACTATAGACTAAACTATTGACTAGACTATAGACTAGACTATAGACTAGACTATAGACTAGACTATAGACTAAACCATAGGGTAGACTATAGACTAGACTATAGACTAGACTATAGACTAAACCATAGGGTAGACTATAGACTAGACTATAGACTAGACTATAGACTAGACTATAGACTAGACTATAGACTAGACTATAGACTAGTTTATAGACTAGACTATAGACTAGACTATAGACTAGACTAAAGACTAGACTATAGACTAGACTATAGACTAGACTATAGACTAGACTATAGACTAGACTATAGACTAGACTATAGACTAGACTATAGACTAGACTATAGACTAGACTATAGACTAGACTATAGACTAGACTATAGACTAGACTATAGACTAGACTAGACTATAGACTAGACTATAGACTAGACTATAGACTAGACTATAGACTAGACTATAGACTAGACTATAGACTAGACTATAGACTAGACTATAGACTAGACTATAGACTAGACTATAGACTAGACTATAGACTAGACTATAGACTAGACTATAGACTAGACTATAGACTAGACTATAGACTAGACTATAGACTAGACTATAGACTAGACTATAGACTAGACTATAGACTAGATTATAGACTAGACTATAGACTAGACTATAGACTAGACTATAGACTAGACTATAGACTAGACTATAGACTAGACTATAGACTAGACTATAGACTAGACTATAGACTAGACTATAGACTAGACTATAGACTAGACTATAGACTAGACTATAGACTAGACTATAGACTAGACTATAGACTAGACTATAGACTAGACTATAGACTAGACTATAGACTAGACTATAGACTAGACTATAGACTAGACTATAGACTAGACTATAGACTAGACTATAGACTAGACTATAGACTAGACTATAGACTAGACTATAGACTAGACTATAGACTAGACTATAGACTAGACTGTAGACTAGACTATAGACTAGACTATAGACTAGACTATAGACTAGACTATAGACTAGACTATAGACTAGACTATAGACTAGACTATAGACTAGACTATAGACTAGACTATAGACTAGACTATAGACTAGACTATAGACTAGACTATAGACTAGACTATAGACTAGACTATAGACTAGACTATAGACTAGACTATAGACTAGACTATAGACTAGACTATAGACTAGACTATAGACTAGACTATAGACTAGACTATAGACTAGACTATAGACTAGACTATAGACTAGACTATAGACTAGACTATAGACTAGACTATAGACTAGACTATAGACTAGACTATAGACTAGACTATAGACTAGACTATAGACTAGACTATAGACTAGACTATAGACTAGACTATAGACTAGACTATAGACTAGACTATAGACTAGACTATAGACTAGACTATAGACTAGACTATAGACTAGACTATAGACTAACTATAGACTAGACTATAGACTAGACTATAGACTAGACTATAGACTAGACTATAGACTAGACTATAGACTAGACTATAGACTAGACTATAGACTAGACTATAGACTAGACTATAGGACTAGACTATAGACTTGACTATAGACTAGACTATAGACTAGACTATAGACTAGACTATAGACTAGACTATAGGACTAGACTATAGACTAGACTATAGACTAGACTATAGACTAGACTATAGACTAGACTATAGACTAGACTATAGACTAGACTATAGACTAGACTATAGACTAGACTATAGACTAGACTATAGACTAGACTATAGGACTAGACTATAGACTAGACTATAGACTAGACTATAGACTAGACTATAGACTAGACTATAGACTAGACTATAGACTAGACTATAGACTAGACTATAGACTAGACTATAGACTAGACTATAGACTAGACTATAGACAGACTATAGACTAGACTATAGATAGCCTCTAGCTAGACTATAGACTAGACTATAGACTAGACTATAGACTAGACTATAGACTAGACTATAGACTAGACTATAGACTAGACTATAGACTAGACTATAGACTAGACTATAGACTAGACTATAGACTAGACTATAGACTAGACTATAGACTAGACTATAGACTAGACTATAGAATAAGTAAATTGACTAGACTCTACACTAGACTATAATCTAAACTATAGACTGGATTATAGACTATAGATGTTATTATAGACTTTACTATGGACTAGTAAACTCTTCCATGATTTGGATTTGCATTTCTCGGCCGATCGTGGCCTAAGTGTAGTTATCATGGTTTTAAAATGTATATTTCTTTATTCATTCAATGACAATGATAGCGATTTTTACAAAATTCCAATACTTATTCCGTTGTAATTGATCTTTGGGGTGAATTTGGACGTAGAGATTGATAAGACCGAAAGAATTACTTTTTTTATTTAAAATGATTTTTATAAAATTTATACAAAACACACTTCTTAATCACGTGACAGCTGTCAAATTAGATCAAATTTACTTTATGATTACAGATGAAATATTTTTGGACTTATTTCCTAACAAATAGTAACTTTTAAGAAAGTTTCTCAACCAAACATTAAAGTTCAATATTTTCCCAAAATTCTTTAGAAGTTTGAATTTAAATTGGAATAGAGATTTTAATTAAACTACAAAACTAAATTCTTTTAAAGTTCTGTTTTCGCAAAAAAGCAAAAATGATTATCTCCATAGTATATATGACATTTTCTCTTTGCCAATAATAATTTTAAAATTTTTTTTTTAAAGTCCCCCATATTTCATTAATGAGTCAGTTCTTAAATGTTTGATAATGTTTGTTTGACGTTGAATATAAATTAAAATGGAAATTTTAATAAAAGTAATATAAATTTCTTTAATAATTATTATAGGAAAAATAAATAAAAAAGAATGACTAAATTTCCATTACAATGCAGTATTTTGGTTTTACGTATAAAAGAAAAAAAATTAAATGTCATACCCGTCCTCCGTCATAGAAAAATTACTACAGTACATACAGACGTTAATGTTTAAACAATTAAATGTTTCACATTAAAATGATAATAATTGTTAACAAACAAAAAAGTATTTATCTATTTTCAAAAGAAAAAAAATAATAATAATAACATTCCACAAAGTCATTTTGATTATTTTTATTATTTAATAAATTAATTTTAACAAAATTTAGTCATTCCTTGGGAAATTTTTTTTTAATGAATAAGTTTTGCGTTCATAACTTTTTTATAGTTTCTTTAAATATATTTTAGTTTAAATTTATTTTAAAATGTTTTGTGTAATTGCAATTGTTTTATTTAAACTTAAAATTTATTAAACTTTAAGTGTAGTATTTATATGTAGTTTTTTAAAACCATTTTAATAAATATTTATTTTCTATAAGTGAAAAAATTTGTATGAAAAGGTAATAAAAGAAAAATCATTGCAATTTGTTATACGTATTTGCATAAATTTTTAAGTATTTTAATACATTAAACTTTATATAGTTTTTACTTGACAAATATTTTACATTCATACATACACAAAAAAATAATAATTTTATTTTAAATGTAGTCATTAAAATGTATTTAATATTATTCAATTATAATGTATAGATTATTGCAAAAAAAAATAATAAAATTAATTAATAAAAGTTGTTAATATTTTTTGGCAAATTGAAGATAGTTTTATTAAAAATGTAAATTAAATGTGGTAAGTTTCCTTAATATCAGTGGGTGTATAACTTACTTGTAAACATTTGTACAAAATAAATTTATTCAAAGTTTTGGCAATTGTTATGTCTTTCTGGCGACATATGTATTCCGAGTCAAAAGATAGATAGATAGATAGATAGATAGATAGATAGATAGATAGATAGATAGATAGATAGATAGATAGATAGATAGATAGATAGATAGATAGATAGATAGATAGATAGATAGATAGATAGATAGATAGATAGATAGATAGATAGATAGATAGATAGATAGATAGATAGATAGATAGATAGATAGATAAGATAGATAGATAGATAGATAGATAGATAGATAGATAGATAGATAGATAGATAGATAGATAGATAGATAGATAGATAGATAGATAGATAGATAGATAGATAGATAGATAGATATATAGATAGATAGATAGATAGATAGATAGATAGATAGATAGATAGATAGATAGATAGATAGATAGATAGATAGATAGATAGATAGATAGATAGATAGATAGATAATAGATAGATAGATAGATAGATAGATAGATAGATAGATAGATAGATAGATAGATAGATAGATAGATAGATAGATAGATAGATAGATAGATAGATAGATAGATAGATAGATAGATAGATAGATAGATAGATATATAGATAGATAGATAGATAGATAGATAGATAGATAGATAGATAGATAGATAGATAGATAGATAGATAGATAGATAGATAGACATAGATTTTTGTTCTACATCCACTATGAACGAAGATATTAGTATTTTAAGATATTTTATGAAATTACACAAAGTGGGCGTGGCACCGCGCAATATTTCCAAATCTATGAAAAAGAACAATTCCTATACTTTCATTTGCCACGAAGTTTACACAGATATCTTTATTCGTTTAGAAGTTATACGAGTTTAAAGAAAACGTTGTCAAGTCCGAATTACTAAACATCATGGTATTTCCTCCCTTAAACTTAAACCGTAATATTTTAGTAATTTTTGAAGGTATTATAATGAAATTTGTCTCACAAGTAAAGATGATATTGTTCTTTCAGCACATGGAAGAATTTTTGTTATACATATACTGTGAAGAAAGTTATTAGTGTTTTATGATATTTTGTCTTATTGCACTGAGTGGGCGTGGCAGTGGGCAAAAATTCCAAATACATTGAAAAGTACAATTGCTACACTTTCATTTTCCACTAGGTCCACACAAAAATCTTTTCTCGTTTAGAAGCTATATGAGTTTAAAGAAAACGTTGTCAAGTCCGAAATACTGATCATCTTGGTATTTCCACCCTTAAACCTAAACCGTTATATTTCGGTCATTTTTGAAAATAGGAGAACAAAATTTGTCTGAAAAGTAAAGATGATATTGTACATTTATTACAATCAATAATTTTTGTTCTACATATACTATGAACAAAGTAATTAGTGTTTTATTATATTTTACATTATTGCACTGAGTGGGCGTGGCAGTAGGGAAAAATTAACAAATCTATGAAAAAGTACAATTCCTACACTTTCATTTGCCATTAGGTTTACACAAATATCTTTCCTCATTTAGAAGTTATACGAGTTTGAAGAACACATTGTCAAGTCCGAATTACTGAACATCATGGTATTTCCACCCTTAAACTTAAACCGCTATAGTTTGGTAATTTTTGAAGATAGAACAACAAAATTGGTCTCACAGGTATTGATGATATTGTACTTTCATTACAATCAAGAATTTTTGTTCTACACACACCATAAACAAAGTTATTAGAGTTTTATGATATTTTATCGAATTGCACAAAGTGGGCGTGGCAGTGGGCAAAATATCTAAATCCATTAAAAAGTACAATTCCTACCCTTTCATTTGCCACCAGCTTTATACAAATATCTTAAGCCGTTTAGAAGTTATAACAGTTTAAAGAAAATTCTGTTGAAAAATCCACCTGCTGCACGATTTTGTTCTCCTGGTGTTTCATGAAATTTTTTAGCAATTAAAAATTTGCTAAAAAAAATTCTTGGAATTTTTTGTTTTTCATAAAAATCGGTATAACTTGGTCATTTGTAGAGCTATGGTTTTGAAATTTGACATACAAGTAGAGAAGAATTTGGCCTATCATATTATGTAAAAATGTTTTTGCCACGCCCTCCCAGAAAAGAACTAAAGGGGCGTAAAGTATATTTAATGAAATTCTTGTTGTTGGACGTGGCTGAGGACTATCTTTTCACTTTTATTCAAAAGTTTAATTTTTATTCTTTCATATGCCATTAATTTCATGAAAATATCTTTCTTCGTTTAGAAGTTATACGTGTTTAGAGAAAACATTGCCAAGCACGAAATACTGAACATTTTGGTATTTCCACCCTTAAACTTAAACCTTTATATCTTGGTCATTTTTAAAGATATTATATTGAAATTTGCCTCACAAGTAAAGAAGATATTGTATTTTCAGCACTTTAAAGAATTTTTGTTCTATATACACCTTGAACAAAGTTATTAGTGTTATAAGTGTTTTATGATATTTTATGTTATTGCACTAAGTGACCGTGAGAGTGGTCAAAATTTCCATATCTATGAAAAAGTACAATTCCTACACTTTCATTTGCCACTATGCTTACACAAATATCTTTCCTCGTTTAGAAGTTATAGGAGTTTAAAGAAAACGTTGTCAAGTCTGAATTACTAAACATCATGGTATTTCCACCCTTATACTTAAACCGTTATATATTGGTCATTTTTGAAGGTATTATAATGAAATTTGCCTCACAAGTAAAGATGATATTGTACTTTCATTACACTCCAGAGTTTTTGTTCTACATATACTATGAACAAAGTTATTAGTGTTTTAATTTATTTTATCGAATTGCACTAAGTGGGCGTGGCAGTGGGCAAAATCTCCAAAACTGTTAAAAAGTACAATTCCTAACCTTTCATTTGCAACCAGTTTTATAAAAATGTCTTAAGCCGTTTAGAAGTTATAAGAGTTTAAAGAAAATTGTGTTGAAAAATCCACCTGCTACACGATTTTGTTCTCCTGGTGTTTCATTAAATTTTTTAGCAATAAAAATTTTGCAAAAAAAAATTCTTAAAATTTTTTGTTTTTCATAAAAATTGCTATAACTCAGTCATTTGTAAAGCTATGGTTTTGAAATTTAACATACAAGTAGAGACAAATTTGGCCTATCAAATTATGTAAAAATATTTTTGCCACGCCCACCCAGGAAAGAACTAAAGGGGCGTAAAGTATATTTAAGGAAATTCGTGTTGTTGGGCGTGGCTGAGGACTAACTTTTCACTTTTATTCATAAGCTTAATTCTTATTCTTTCATATGACATTAATTTCATGAAAATATCTTTTTTCGTTTACAAGTTATAGAAGTTTAAAGAAAACATTGTCAAGTCCGAATTACTGAACATTTTGGTATTTCCACCCTTCAACTTAAACCTTTATATCTTGGTCATGTTTAAAGATATTATATTGAAATTTGCCTCACAAGTAAAGAAGATATTGTATTTTCAGCACTTTAAAGAATTTTTGTTCTATATACACCTTGAACAACTTTATTAGTGTTATTAGTGTTTTATGATATTTTATGTTATTACACTAAGTGACCGTGGGAGTGGTGAAAATTTCCATATCTATGAAAAAGTACAATTCCTACACTTTCATTTGCCATTAGGTTTACACAAATATCTTTTCTCGTTTAGAAGTTATACGCGTTTAAAGAAAACATTGCCAAGCACGAAATACTGAACATTTTGGTATCTCCACCCTTAAACTTAAACCTTTATATCTTGGTCATTTTTTAAGATATTATATTGAAATTTGATGCACAAGTAAAGAAGATATTGTATTTTCAGCACTTAAAAGAATTTTTGATCTATATACACTATGAACAAAGTTATTAGTGTTATTAGTGTTTTATGATATTTTATGTTATTGCACTAAGTGACCGCGAGAGTGGTCAAAATTTCCATATCTATGAAAAAGTACAATTCCTACACTTTCATTTGCCACTAGGCTTACACAAATATCTTTCCTCGTTTAGAAGTTATACTAGTTTAAAGAAAACGTTGTCAAGTCCAAATTACTGAACATCATGGTATTTCCACCCTTAAACTTAAACCGTTATATCTTGGACATTTTTGAAGTTAGGACAACAAAATTTGTTTCACAAGTAAAGATGATATTGTACTTTCATTACAATCAATAATTTTTGTTCTACTTACAATATTAACAAAGTTATTAGTATTTTAATATATTTTATCGAATTGCACTAAGTGGGCGTGGCAGTGGGCAAAATTTCCAAATCCATTAAAAAGTACAATTCCTACCCTTTCATTTGGTATCAGTTTTATAAAAATCTCTTAAGCCGTTTAGAAGTTATAAGAGTTTAAAGAAATTTGTATTGAAAAATCCACCTGCTGCACGATTTTGTTCTCCTGGTGTTTAATGAAATTTTTAAGCAATGAAAAATTTGCAAAAAAAAATTCTTAGAATTTTTTGTTTTTCATAAAAATTGCTATAACTCGGTCATTTGTAGAGCTATGGTTTTGAAATTTGCTATACAAGTAGTGTAAAATTTCCTGTTTCGTAATTTGAAAAAAATTTTATGCCACGCCCTCGTTATGTAGAGATAAAGGGGCGTAAAATTTACATCATGAAATTTTCCTTATTAGGCAAGATAATAAATAAATTTTGTTGTTGTATTTCAAAAGTACAGTTTCCAGCCTATCGTTTGACACTAATATCATGGCAATATCAGCAGTGGTTTAGGAATTATGGTTCATTAAAGAATGACATGATGTTGTTAACTAAACATTATAATAGTTTTACAGGTTTATAAATTAACAACTAAAACAGTTATTTTTATAAAATTTTGGGGCTTTTATAGTTTAAGCTTTTTTTACTCCTGTTGCCTTAGGGGTTAAACTAAAATGTTTGGAAATAAAACTCATTTGAATTGTACTTATTTTTTTTATAAATAATTGTTTATCCAATTGTAAATTTTTATTTAATATATATATTTTTTTTATGTTTTTTTTTGTATTTTTTTTATATATTTTTGTTTGAATTTATCCAACATGAATTTATTTACTGACTAAAATTTATTTATTTTGTAGCTAATTATTATAAATATTATTTAAAAATACAAATTCAAAATTATAATAAAATCATAATAAAAACAATTAAAAAAATATAT
The DNA here is from genome assembly GCF_015586225.1 of Lucilia sericata. Taxonomy (NCBI): domain Eukaryota; kingdom Metazoa; phylum Arthropoda; class Insecta; order Diptera; family Calliphoridae; genus Lucilia; species Lucilia sericata. Next base: position 66,072 of record NW_023995488.1, on the reverse strand, counting down.
AATCAGACATAATCAGTTCAGTGTAAAATATAAAATAAAATAAAAAAAGCCACATAAAAATAGACTTAAAAAGAAATACTGTTAAACACAGTATCTTTAAGTTAAAGTTTTGAAATTTTTTCATAAAGAAACCATAAATGATAATAATAATGAAGAAAATTTGTTTATTAAAAAAATAACTAAAATACTTAATAAAAAAACACACAATAAATAACTATTTAACTTTTGATTGTTACTCATAAAGTCAATAAGTAGTAGTTGGGTGTTGAAATTATATTAAAAATAAAAATTATAAAAAATAATGAGGTGGTGTAAATTCACAAATAAAATGCAACAATATTTATTATTTTAAATTAGTATCGTTCTAAAAAAAAAACAAACAAAAACCTGATTATTTTTTATAATTAAATACTTAAATTATGTTTAAAGACTTAATTAAGTACATAAATAAATTAAATTATAAAAGAGAAGAGAAAAAAAATGGTGAAATTTCTTTTTCGTTTTAAGTACGGCCGAAAAATGTCATAAATTTAAAAAAAAATCAAATTATCTAAGAAAGCAAGTGATATAAGCTTTTGCTAAAAGATAATTTTTGTTGTTGGTTTCTTTTAATAAATTAAGTTTTAAAATGAATGAATAGTGTTTTGTATAAGATGTTTGGTTATGTGTGTTTTGTTTTAAATTATTGAGAAGACAATTAAAGTTGTTGTGTGTTATTGGTGAGGAGCAGGGGTGGGGTGTTTGGTAATAATGAATTTTAGTTTTTACTTATGTGTAGTTAGGTCTAAGTATTATTCGATAGTTGTGGTCTAAATGGCACTCTAGGAGATTGCCGGCATCTGTCTAGAAGTAATAATTTGTTTAAATTATAATTACAATTATTTAGTTCTAGATTTTGTTTGTTTAGATTTCTAATAGGGTAGTACTGCTTAGGGTATATTTTTGCAAAAAAGATTCTTTAGTTAATAAACAGGAACTATTTTTTGTTATTTTTTTCTATATAGTATATATATATATTTTGTTTAAAGGTTTTGTTTTTTTTTCCATCTTAATTCCAGGCAAATTATGTTTAGTTTTTCGTTTAAAGGTCCAATTTCTAAATGTTTAATAGGGGTTTGGGGTCCATTCTTTCTAATGTTTATTTGTCTTCTTTCTAAAATGATTAAAAGAAAAAGAAAAACCATAAGTTTTTGTTTGTTTTCAAAAAAAATCTAAATTTCTTATCTCACCTGTACTGGATAAATAAATGCATCGGCTGTATCTTTGCCCAAAGCATTACGGGCTATACACTTATAGGCACCCATATCTTCCCATTTCAAATCGGATATCAATAAATCTCCCGAGGGCAACAGTTTAAAACGTTGATTTTGTTCTATCAAATTACCCTCATCGTTCATCCAGAATACCTCAGCACGGGGACGGGCATGCACCTTGCAGGGCAATACCACATTTGATCCCACCAAATCTAAATGCATTCTTTCACTATATACGATACGTGGTTTAACATGACCCATAAAAGGTTTTTCACGTACTTGCACCAAATCTTTAAGATCCGATTGAGGATAAACTATGGTCGAGGCATAAACGGTTTTAGAACCGGTACGTCCTACACAGGTGTAGGTGCGTGCCTCACTCAACATATGATCGATGACATGCACGGAACGTACTTTAACAATGGCACTAGCACTTGATTCAGAGATTACATTCGATTCGATTGTTTCGATCTGAAAGTAAAGGGAAAGGAGGGAAGGTTTTCTTTAGTATTTTTTATCACTAGTCTTGATTAAAGATCAGTCTACAGTGTTGACTATAGAACAGTCTATACTCTTCGCTGTAGATATAGTCTTGACTATAGACCAGTCTAAGTATTGACTATAGATCAGTCTATAATATTGACTATAGATCAGTTTATAGTCTTGACAATAGATCAGTCTATAGTCTTGTCTGTAGATCAGTCTATAATCTTGACTATAGATCAGTCTATAGTCTTGACTATAGATCATTCTATAGTCTTGACTATAATTCATTCTATAGTTGTGACTAAAGATCATTTTATAGTCTTGACTATAGATCATTCTATAGTCTGCACTATAGATCAGTCTATAGCCTTGACTATAGATCAGTCTATAGTCTTAACTATAGATCTGTCTATAGTCTTAACTATAGATCTGTCTATAGTCTTAACTATAGATCAGTCTATAGTCTTGACCATAGATCAGTCTATAGTCTTGACTATAGATCAATCTATAGTCTTAACTATAGTTCAGTTTATAGTCTTGACTATAGATCAGTCTGTAGTCATGACTATAGATCAGTGTATAGTCTTGACTATAGATCAGTCTATAGTCTTAACTATAGATCTGTCTATAGTCTTGACTATAGATCAGTCTATAGTCTTGACTATAGATCAGTCTATAGTCTTGACTATAGATCAGTCTATAGTCTTGACTATAGATCAGTCTATAGTCTTGACTATAGATCAGTCTATAGTCTTGACTATAGATCAGTCTATAGATTAGTCAATCGTCTTGATTATAGATCAGTCTATAGTCTTGACTATATATCAGTTTATAGTCTTTACTATAGATCAGTCTATAATCTTGACTGTAGGCCTGTCTATGGACTATAAACCTGTCTATAGACTTGACTGTAGACCTGTCTATAGTCCTGCTTTAATATTTCTATAAAAAAAGTTTGTCTCAACATACCTCTGACAAAGGAATATGACCGACAACCCACTGAATGGTGGGTATTTGAGAGCCCATTACTTCGCAAGCAATCTCAACGGGAGAACCCAAACTTTGTAAAATCTTAACGGGAGGAGTTTTAGTGAATTTAATCCAATCCTGACCAAAACGGGTGCGAGGTTGTAGCGAAGCGGATGAAGAGCTCGAGGCCGTTGATTGATCACTAGCACCCGACTCTATGGAATTGTCAACATCATCAATGGCTCTGGCCTCAGAACCATAACTACTGATGAACACCAGCAGGGCCAGTAATAAAAGATGTAAGTTCATTTTCTGCAAATCAAAAGAAAAAAAAAAAAAAAAAAGAAAAATTATTAGTTAAATTTTAAAAATTATTCTAGAATATAAATATCGGGTCATTGAACCAATTAGTTGATATGAGTTTTTAATTAATTACTAGGATGTTGATAACACACGCATTCATTCATTAATATAAAGCTTATCATAAACATAAATTATATTATGTATGGATGTTTTAAAATATTAATTTTTTTTTTATTTATTGGCCAACATACCTCCTAGAAACTTATCAAAACGACTACGACTACGTGACATTCCTATTTTAACAGCTTCTGCTGGTAAAATGATTTTTAAAATTATATTTTGCTTTTTCGATTGCAAAAAAAAAAAGAAGAAAAGAAACGGAACATGTTAAAGAAAAAAAAACTATATGTATTAAGCTAAAAGATTCCCATTGGGTGTTTGAATTCAATAGCTACGACAACCAAGATTACGTGTGTTAGGTTCTTGGCAACAAAAATTTCGAGAAGAAAAAAAAAATCGAAACAAAAAATAAAAGGAAATTTGTTTTAAAATTTTAGGGAATAAATCATTAAGTCTTTAAATAAGTTTTTTTTTTTTGCTTCTTTTCAATTTCTAAACTAAATCGCAATTTCATGACAATTTCCTTAGAAACACTTGTCCTTAGTATAAAGTGTTCAAAAAAAAAAAGAAAAAGAACAAGTACGATCATTAATATAGAATGAAATGACAACTTAACAAGATCATAAATTAACACCACAGCTAACAAAAATAAATTTCCTACAAGATCTTTAGCACAGACACTACACATGCAATCAAATATGATAAAACCTCTAATCTCACAACATCATAGATACAACAGACAGACAGACAGACAGACAGACATACAACCAACAAATAATTATACCGACAAAGAGTAAGTAGTAGCTGTTGGTTGTAGGAAATTAATCAACATAATTTCAGAAATAGATCGTACGCTCATTCACTCATACTTATACAAACATTTAAGCAAAATTCTCATCGTTTGTCTAACATAAAAGTTTTGGCCTAAAGTCTACACCCTAACTAAGTTTGTATATATGTTATATATTTGCTAAAGGGGGGTCTCACTTAATAAATATTATCAGTTCTATATGTATATTTTTCGTATTTTTACTATCAACTAAAGAGGAAACATGCTTTCATTCATGAAATTCTTAAACATTCGCCCCGTACATGTATCTAATCTGAACACATTCTTATAATACTTTTTTTTCAAGACTTTTTTTTTCCTACGTATTTTTAAAACATCATTGTCGTCGTCGTCGTTTACTTAATTCCCTTGACAGAGACAGCATCAGCGTCGTCAGACTGCCACCATACACTTAGTCATTCAGAAAAATTGAACCGACAACCGGCAGACTTAACTCAACACCTAAATATGTTGTCGTCAAATCAGCTAAACCAACCAAACCAACAAAAAAAATATATAGCTAATAAAAAATCGTATTGAAAATCACACGTCTGGTTTTCTATATTTAGTTGTTCACATATGTATATATATAAACTATTATATGTCTGATTTTAAAATAAAAAAATTCATGTAACGTTTGGTTTGATTGTGTCAGTTTAGAGTTTGAAAAATGCGTTAAGTAGAGACATTGTTGCACATCAGCCAATTAAATGAAATTTATCACTTGGTGATAGTTTGTTTAAAAGTATAGAAAGAACAAATCTTAGTCTATAAATAGCTGATTCTTTTTTTTATTCCTATTAGGGGCTTGGCAATATGTGGTGAGTCACTTATAATGGTAACATATTTAACTCCTCTAAGTATACTTTCGGAAATTGTTGCTATTTTTCTTTATCACACTATTATAAACTATAGAGAACTACTTTGTCACTTCCATTAAGGTCTAACCCTCTATATTTAACCTGTTTTTAGCCATACATCTGGTAAATACCGGTTAAAACCCCATTGAAACTATTTTGAACTATACTAAGTCTACTTTCTGAAATTTTTGCTAATTTTCTTAGTCTTATCACTTTATCAAACTGTTAAAACCTATCGATTATATCAGTTAGAACTTTTTGTCACTTAAGTACATATGTTTAGGTATATTTAACCCGTATTTTCCCAAATATCTGGTAAATACCGGTTAAAAACCTATTTATATTTTAAACTTTTTACTTCATGTTATTATGACAAAAAATGTTAACTCAATTTTTTTTTTAAATTTAGCCTTATTAACCCTTATGCTTTCAAATAGGGTTTTCCCTCTATATTAAACCCGAATACATCGAGTCTCTGAACAAGATGATGAGATATTCGATCGAACAATTCTTTAAGGTCAGTCATTAAGAACCTTATGAAGGCTCAAGATCGATGTTCGATCGCTAGAATCTTGCAAATGCATAAAAATCAGCCTATTATCTAGGACTTCATAGATCAGTTATCACAGGTTGGAAGTTATCACAGTGTAGAAGTTCTTCAAATTAAAATGAAAGCTTAAACTCATATTCTAGACAATTGCCCGGCCCTGGCAGATATATGCTACCAAACACTAGGGTCATCACCAAACATAGATCAATTCTTTGATGTTTTCATATATCAGTCATTAGGGACCGTATGAAGTCTCTACGCTAGTACCTTTTATCCTTCTTAGAATGCATTAAATACAGTCTATTATCTAGGTCTTCATAGATAAGTTATTACATTAAGCTGCAAAGCGAAAAATAAAATATAACTCAACTTCTAGGCAATTGCCCGGATCTGGAAGCTATATGCTAGCAAACACTAGGGTCGTCATACTTTTCTCTCTGAACTTTCTGCTACTCACACTTTTCTGTTCTTTTGTTATCCCTATCGCTTTCCTTCTTTTCTGATAATCTTCATATGCAGGGATCTCTTGCGTAAAACTAACCTATTCAATATTAACTATATCAACAAAATTCGGTACAAATTATTTGAAAAATTGCAACCGAATAGGTTTACATTTCTGACCTTAATATTGCCCTATGCCTTATTATTTGTTTTACTAAAAGAAGCAAAACTCTTAATTTCAGTTCTAATTGAATACACACGACTTAATTTCAAATTCTACACAATTAAATGCAAATTTTGCAATGCAAGGTGTTCCGATTTTTTGCCCTTTTTATGTTATAGAACAAAACTGACTAAAGCTACTTTTAGATTTGATTTTACTTCTTAAATGAAAAATTTCCACCCAAAAAGTTTGAATTTTCAGCTTCTAAACTTATCCGTCCTTTATATAGTGCTGTTCTTTTCGATAAGGAGGCAAAATTCTGTACTTTTTTACAAATTGATTTCACTCTAAAGACTTTTCAGATTTGTTGTAAGTTTTTCTAGCCCAAAGAAACGTGTTTTCGTTTTCTGACAAAAATGTTGCCATTTTGCCCCTTTTTGTGTTCTTTTCTTTGGATTTGAAGAATATTTCACATCTTTTTCTTTACAAAAATGTAGGTTTTTTTAGTTTTTTGCCATTTTTCTATTCTTTTGTACAAAGAATAAAATGTTATTTTCTCAAAAAAATGTTGAATTTTTGCCTTCATTTTTATTACGTATTAAAAATGTTGCCTTTTTATAGTATTAGTTATTATACTATATTTTTACTTAAAAAAAAAATTAAACAAAAACGTGTTTTAAGACAAAATCTGTCAAAGTTGCAAGAGAAAATTTTATAATTTGAAGGATCTGAGTTTAAAATGTTGCCCTTTTTCTGCACTTTAATTGGAAATGTTGACTTTTTTTTATTAGAATATCTATGACAAACATTTACAACAAAAAACGAGTTAAAACTGGCAAAGTTTTTAAGGAACACTGTGTAAAATGGTTTTGAATTTTAAAACTAAATTTGTTTTAATTTGATTTAAAATGTATATAACAAGACTTTTTTAACTTACACTTACAGAAAGAAGCCTTTAGTTGGAAAACGTTTAAAAGTAAAAATCTTAATAATTAAGATCTCGTCGGTGACAAAACTAAACTTGATCTAATGTGCTTGAATACAAATTTGAGATCTATATAAGATCGGTGGTTCCATTTTTTTTGGAAACATATTCTTGGAAATCTAAAATTATTATTAATTTAAAAGTTATTTTCAAAATATTTACTATTCTAATAAAGCAAACTAATAAAACCAATAACAATTTCTTTAAAAAAAAATATATTTCACACATTTAAAAATAAAATTTTCTAATATAAAAATAACCATATATTTTTAATGGAAAGTTTGTGTGTTTTAAAAAGAGACAACAAGCAAAAAAACAAGTAAGAATTTATAGTAGGACATGACCGACCATATGATACCCTACACCAGAGATTAAGTTACAAATTTTGATTATTTTTTTAATTTTTTCTTTAACTCAGGAATTTTTTAACAATTGGTTGTCAAAAAAAGAGATTTTCTAAAAGAGAGGTTATATGTAGACAGAGGGGGTTAATATGGTCCTATCCTTATAAATTTTGTTGGAAGAATTTACATCTACATCAGTTATTTATGCAAAATATCAACGTGACATTAGTGTTTATAAGTGATTTTTGACCATCAAGTCATTTTCTGAAGTGGACTTTGTATGGGGTATAGGTTCAAATGAGGCCCGATCATCAGCAGTATCACTATGACTTATATAAAACTAAGTTTTGCAGATTTTTGAAATGATACAAGAACATTTAACATATTTATGAGCTCAGAAGCCCTATTCGAGAGGGTACGGTTTTATGGGGGCTATAAGAAATAATGCACCGATCTTATCTTGAAAATTGCGATCTGTAGAGTGCGCACAAGGTTTACATGGACACACAGACGGAAATCGACTCAGAATATCATCGTGACATTAGTGTTTATAAGTGAATTTTGACCATCAAGTCATTTTCTGAAAGGGTCTGGGATGGGATAGGGTCGAAAGGAGGCTCGATCATTACTAAAATCTGTATCAGCAGTATCATTAAAATTTATATAAAACTAAGTTTTGCCGATTTTTGAAGTGATAAATGGACACACAGACGGACAGACAGAAAGACAGACAGATAGACAGACGGACGGACGGACAGACAGACGGATGGAAAGAAGGACGGACAGACAGACAGAAAGACGGACGGACGGACAGATGGACAGACGGATTTGCTAAATCGACTCAGAAAGTGATTTTGAGCCGATTGATATACTTTAAGGAGGAGGTGTAAGACCAATATTTTTGGGTGTTACAAACATCAGCACAAATGCATAATACCCTCCCCACTATAGTGATGTAGGGTATAAAAAAAACTCACGTGCTATAATTTATTATAACAGCAAAAATTTCAAAATAAATAAAAATAGAAAAAAAAATATTTAAAATTTTCATTAAATTGTGAAATAACATAAAAATAACAACAACAAAACTATTAGCATAAGATAATAACTTAAATACATAAAAGTCGTTAAACAAAAAGAATGCATAGCTTTGAATAGCCGGCTTTTAGAAAACAATTTGATAAGTAAAAAATAATTAATAAAAAATAAAACTTACTTTAATTTTCTTTCTTCGGCGTTTTCTACGTAGATTATGAATGGTTGTAAATTATTTTTAAACTTTGTTTAAAAAAAAATTTAAATTTGGGTTTTTTTTTCTTTATAAATTAACAAACTTCTAGGTTTTTTTTGTTTAATTACTGTCTTTTACGAAGTTTAAACACTCTATTTCGTAATTCTATGTTTTTTTTAACACTGCTTAGGCTCTCTAATGAAATTTTGAGTAGCTTTTTTTTTGACGTTTCGTTTAAGAATTTGTGTTTTTTAAAAAAGATTTTCTTTTTGGACTTTTCTTAGGTTTTGGGGGAATTTTTATGAAATAGAGAAGAATTTCTTTCTTCTTTTCTTTTTGCGTTTTCGTTGTTGAACAATTTTTAATTGTTTACAATTCCCTTTATAAGTTATAGTTAAAAGTAAAGGGGTAATTCTTAGCAGCAGCAGCTTGAAGGAGTTATTTGTTGTTTTAGCTCAAAAAAAAATTTTTTTTTATGGTAAATTGTATGTTATAGTTGTTATTTGATTGATTGTTGTTTTTTTTCAATAGTAAAAACTTTCACTCGCAGGGTTACGTTATAGAGTTCAGTAGTTCTAAATTATGATGAGTCCTTGTGGGTGCGTTATTTTGATTAAAGATTAATAATAAATAGTTTAGCACTGACATAGGTCCTCTAAAGGTCTCCGTTTTGGAAAAGTTTCTTTTCAATGAGGGCGGAATTTTGAAAGATTTTACTTTAGGCGTCTGCTTAAAATATCAATGATTTTTAAATTTTATTAAACACTTTCTGCTAATTGAACGCAATAACAATTTTTTGTTACTTTTTAGTTTTGGAATGTGTTTTTTTGTTTTTTGAAAAAAAATTTTAGTTAAAAACTTTTTTCTTTTTTAACTTTTATTATAAATTTTGTAAAGTTTTATTTACAAATTTTTATTAAATTGTTTTGTTTTTTTTTTTAATACAATAAGTTTTCAAAATTCCAAAAATTTTGTTTTAGTTTTCAAGTTTAAAACATTTTCAGTTTATTTTGTTTTAAAAATTGTTGTAGATTTTTTAAATTTATTTTAGTCTCACTTTGACACAAATTGGGTTCTTTAAACCAGTTAATAGACATTACAGTTAAAGTTTTTTATTAACAATTTTTATTCTGTATAAAAACAAATTATACAGTATATTTTAGTAGAGAAAATTTTTCTTTTAATTGTTGTTCTTTCTCTTTGTTTTTTATTCATCAACTTTTTTTTTTTTGTTAACGATCTAGATTTTATCATGCACGTTTTAAATGCTAAATTTTCATTTATAATTGTTGGTTTTTTTTAAATTATTTTGGAATACGAGGTATTATATGTTAAGCGATCAAAAGCTATTTATTTCAAGAAACCGTTTAGAATTTTTTCTATTTAGAGATGTTTTGCCAGTCGGGACTGAAACAGAACTGATCACTATTCGTTTAATTCAAGCATTTTATAGACTGTTGACGATCGATCGATCTTTAATGCTCTCCCCTTAATGTGAGTATGCTGTCTGTGAGAGTGTGATCGTTTTGTAAATATTGAGTGAGCATTAAATTCTCACTGCACTCAATGTAGCAGTGGTAAGTTTGAGTGTGTGTTCAAGTGATTATTTTACTCATTATTCTCTTTTATCTCTGGTTTCTTAGGGGTTTTCAGTGTAACCATTAGGAGCAGCAGCATGTCACCGTAAAAGAATGAAACCCAGAAAAAAAGACCCTTTGCTGCACTTATATCTATATCTATAAATCGGTTTTGTAAACCTACAACTTTTAGTTGTAATTTAACATTTTCACAACTTCTTTACCATCTCAATAAGTTACTAGAATTTTAATAAAAGTTTTCTTTTACTGTTTAAACATTAAATTCAATCGTTTAACGTCTTGCCGTTAGAACCTTAATACTCTCGCTATAAATTTTTAATTTGTTTCATAATTTTCCATCGTTTTATTTTAAACGAAGTTTAAACGAAGTGTAATTAAGATTTATTATGATTATTACCGAAATTGTGTGTTATTTAGCCGATATAGTTTTGATTTAGTACGCAAAATTGTTTAAATGGTTTATAATTTGGTTATAAAGTATATAAATTTTGATAAAGAAATAATCATTATTTAATTTTGTTAATAAATATTTAAGAGGTATGTAGAAATATGATCCAAATATGATCTTGGGAGCAATGTCCAGATGTTCAGAGTTTCTTAAGAACTCAGATTGAAATGTCTAGAATACCGAGTTTCTAAACATTGGACGATAGGTAATTCCTTTCATATATCCTTTTACAAATATTTTTTAGGGAAAAGAGCGCAGAACAGGCTCGAGCCTTGTGGCCCAGATGTACCTTCTTCTTCTCTCCCCCATGTAGAGATACTTAGGTCAGTAAAATCACCTATTTGTCACTACTATAGACTAATCACTAATCAAAAAGACTACTAAACCGATGCTGACACAATAGCATGAATTACAGGGTTTTTAAGGCATTATGACCGAGATTAAATACAAAAGCAACAAAAAAGCAGAGTACTTTTGGGATTGGACTAGAAGAGTATAAGGACTGTAGTAGGAGTAATAAACGGCCTGTCGCTCGGATATGTTTGATATTGTATCGTTTTCAAAAACTGGTCTATAATGCCGTTACTAAACATATAAATAAGACAACTTTAAACGTTAGACCTTATATGGGGTCTAGAGTCAAATGTGCTTTGATTTTCACAAATTTTTAGAGTATGACTTCTAGGCATTTATACTGGATCTTAACAATAGAGATAGGTCAGTAAAATTTCCTATCTGTCACTTCTATAGACTAATCACTAATCTCAAAGACTCTACTAAACCGATTCTGTCACAATAGGATGAATTGCAGGGTTTTTAAGGCATTATGACCAAAATTAAATACAAAAGCAACCAGAGTACTTTTAGTATTGGACTAGAGGCTGTAGTAGGAGTAATAAACGGTCATTGCGTAATTTGAGCCTTTGTAGGAAATTGGGTCGGTTATTGCAGGTTGTGTAAGGACGATATGGAGCTAGAAACAGTTACTAGATTGGCAGGTAAAATACCATAAAGAATTCCCTTCTATGTTCGTTTCTTCTTCATTTCTTTGGAGGTAAAAATACCCTTTTCACATCTTTCACTCTCACTCTCTCTATCTCTGAATATTCTGTCTTTTTTCAATATTCTTTGTTTTATTTCATTTCAGACGATCATATATATCAGGACTGTGAGAAATCGTTCACCGATTTCAATAAAAAAGTTTATTCTTAAATACGACTATTCGATTTTTTTACTAGATTTTTACAAAAATAAATATTACTTAAAAATCCAATTTTTTTGCTAAAATTAAAAATTTTCACTAAAAATATAATATAATTTTTACTAAAAATCCTAATTTTCACTAAAAATTCAAATTTTGATATTTTCATAAAAAATATAAATTTTCAGTAAAAATGTAAATTTTTATTAAAAATTTAAATTTTCATTAAAAATGAAAATTTTCACAAAAAATACCAAATTTTCATTAAAAATTAAAATTTTCACAAAAATTCCAAAATTTAAAAAAAAATCAAATTTTCACTAAATTTTGAAATTTTTACCAAAAATTAAATTTTCGAAAAAATTCCAAATTTTTCACAAAAAAATCAAAATTTTCTCTAAAAATCTAAAAATTAACATTTACACTAAAAACGTCCAAAGTTTCACTAAAAACGTTCAAAGTTTCACTAAAAATTAAAATTTTTTCAAAAAAATATTTTTCATTAAAAATATAAATTTGTTCACTTAAAACTTCGATTTAATAAATAATAACACTTTTTACTAAAAGATTCGAAAAAAATAAAATCTAGTTCCATAATAGATTCCTCAGGGGCTAAGATCAGATTCTTGTTCTGACACTTTATATAACAACCAAATCCATATATTCTTATTTGTTCAAAAAATTCCCTTAACTTAAACCTGTTACTTTTAGATTTAAAAAAATACATTAATTTCAGAAAAGAAAATTAATGAACTTCATTAAAGAAAAATTCTAAAATATAACAATTTGAAAATTTCAAGGAGTTTCAGATTAACACTGCCTCACTACAACACCGCTGCACTGTTTGACAGCTGCACATACTATATTTTAAATTAATTAAAACACATTTTTCTTCGTATGATTCAGATTATGGGTTTCAAGTGTTTGATCACGTTTAACCACTGACACTGTTATTACCTTCATATAACTTAAATATATTACCAATAACAAGTAATAAATATCACTTATTTATACACTAAAATCACACCCTCTTTTCGATACGCAAAAACCAAAACACTTTGAAACATTGTTGCAAATAAATTTTCAAAAAAATAAATACCTGATTATTGATTATGTGTAATATTGATGGTAGTGGCGGCCACAGAATAAAAAAATATTCAATGACAAAGAAGGAATCGAGATCAGTTGATCGTTTCTTTTTTTTTCGATATTTTTGGTTTGTAGTTCGTTTGAATCTTCTAAAACCACCAACAACCGGTAACTTGTATGAAACAATGATATTTGTTTCTTCAAATAAATACTTTTTTTCATTCTGACGTTTTTGCAAAAAAAAAAAATCAATTGATATATAATACTAGATTATATTATATACAATAAGTTTGTATATAGTTCTAAGTATGTAGTTAAGTTTGTTTGAACATATAATATTTATTAAGTTTAAATCTGTATTATATGGTATAAATATGTATTAATTTTTTTTTTAATGGCAGATATTCCCGTCATGTCAGTCAGTTTGATTTTTTTTGCAATTGCCTAAAACAGTGTTGAGCAAAAATATAGATAAATTTAAAAAATATGTATTACTTAGAGAGAGTACCTTACTAGAAAACTATTACACTCTGCATTACCTTAAATGGCTGTAGTAATAAGTTCTTTCATTTTAACATAAAACCTTGTAAGGCAATACTTCACCTACATTATGCTTATTCAGATTCAGCTTTCCAATGTTCGGGGATAAATTACGGTATTCGCGATTGAAATCTCCTTTTGAGATTAGCGATCATTATCAAATGCTATACATTGACTGAAGCATTAGCCTTTGAGCCATTCGATCGAGTACAGAATAGTGTTGCAACTGGAACCTTTATTCTCTGTGAGTTTAGAAAGTATGCGAAAGTTTTGTCCACCACAGTAAGCTAGCAGTTGTATGGTATGTGCACCGGTATGTTTTAAGTGTTTTAAGCACATGATCCCAACAGTGACGTACAAAAGTTTAGTCCGCAAACTTGAATACTTTCCTCTTTATAACTTTTTCTACGATTTCTTTCAAAAAGGAAGTAACTACTGGACTCAGAGAAATAGTAATTTTTCATGGTTTATAACATTTCGAAACAAAAGAAACATATTCTCAATATCATACTATTTATGAACTTTTCTTATTCCGAATGAAAATGGTTTGTGTCGATGTGCGAATCATACTATTTATTACAAAATTCATTCCAGTTATGCATTTTTTTCTTGTATTAAAGGAAATGTTGTGTTCTTTCTTTTTGTGCAAATCTACTTGAACCTATTCTTAAAGACTCACGAGACTCGGGGGGCAGAGTATAGAACAATTCTAAAGACATTTGAAGATTTCATAGTTTTCCTTCGCCCTAATCTTCATTTGACAAACATATATCAAACTGTTCAGTGGAGAACATTTTGAGATTGAGTTAAAATGTTTTTCACAGTTTGTTTGCTCTCTTTCTCTCATTATATACATTTATATAAAAGTTATCACAATGATATCAATCAATTGATCATAGTTTCTATTCAAAATATGGAATAATAACAAAGTAAAAACACAAAAGCAGTGTTCTCGAGCAATTAGCATTCTGAGCTATAGGGTCACTTGACAGTAATTGATCTATATGTAAAGCAACTATCGGTAGAGAGTATCAAGAGAGTAACAAGTGAGCTTACTAATAAGCAAGAGAGTTTAATAACTCACGAGAGAGCTTTCTGGATATCTCTCATGTAGATCTGTTATCGGCAAAGACCGAAAAATTAGCTGATCTCTTTTTTTACTTGTCACATCGATTTATGTCAAACTTAAGATGCTCTGAAAAGCTTTACATATGCGAGAGCTTTAATTCCAAATATCAGGTTTCAAATCAATAGCTGAGTAAAGAGTTGTGCTTTACCTTTTAAGAGAACACTTCTCTGCTCTTTAATGTAGATCAGATATCGTATAGCTGATATCTCTTTTACTGGTTAAGTAGATTGTTGGCAAACTTAAGATGCTCTGAGAAAAGCTCAACAACTGAGAGAGTTTTGATTCCAAAACTAAAGCTTCACATCAAAAATTCAGTAAAGAGATCTGCTATAAACCTTTTCAGAGAACACTCCTCTAATCTCTAATGTACATATATCAGATATCGAATAGCTAATCTCTCTTTTACTTGTTAAGAGGATTGTTGGTTTCAAATCAATAGCTGAATAAAGAGGTCTGCTACACCCTTTAAGAGAATACTTCTCTGCTCTTTAATGTATATCAGATATCTCTTTTACTGGTTAAGTCGATAGTTCTCAAACTTAAGATGCTCTAAGAAAAACTCAACAACTAAGAGAGTATTGATTCCAAAACTAAAGCTTCAAATCAATAATTCAATAAAGAGGTCTGCTATAAACCTTTTCAAAGAACACTCCTCTGATCTCTAATGTAGATCAGATATCGTATAGCTGATCTCTTTTTTACTTGTTAAGACGATTGTTGTCAAACTTAAGATGCTTTGAAAATGCTTAATATATGCGAAAGCTTTATTTGCAAACATAGGGCTTCAAAGGTCTGCTATAAACCTTTTCAGAGTACACTCTTCTGATCTCTGATGTAGATCATAGATATCGACAGAAACTCCGATGTAGAACAGCTATTGATAGAGATCGACATTTGAGAGAAACTTTCTCCGATCTCTAATGTAGATCAAATATCGTATAGCTGATCTCTCTTCGTCGATTGTTGACAAACTTAAAATGCTCTGAGAAAAGCTCAACAAATGGTAAATCCTCTAATCTCTAATGTAGATCACATATCGACAGAACGCGACAAATGAGTAAAAAAAATCTTCTGATCTCTGATGTACAGCAGCTTTCGACAGAGACTGACAAATGAGAGAAAATACCTGTGATCTCTGATGTAGAGCAGATATCGACAGAGACCGATAAATGAACTCTCCATATGTACAGGAACATAACTGTCTTAGGTTAGATCCCTGGTTAGGTATTACATCGGACTTTCCATCATTCATTTCAAGCTGGAAAGTAGTATATATCAAGAATAAAATAAAAGTTGGCAATACCAAAGTTAGGGGATACTATAGCTGCCACCTCGGCCTTACAATACGCTCGGCATTATCCCAGAGAGAGTTTTGAAAATAAAGGGTGGTTAAGCTACTTAGATTGGACCTACTTCAAATATTTGTCGAGATTCGAAACTTTTAATTATAGAATATTTAGAGTTAAAAAAGTAGTAGTGGAAAGGTACTTTGATACTTAATACGAGTAAAGTTGGACACCCTTTTAGTGGTTGTTTAGACCTAGAAATTTCCTCTAAACAATTTTGATACCCACTTTATATTTACTAAAAAATCCAACGTTTTGATTTGCTTTAAATCGAGTCCAAAATTTCCACATCAACACGATAATGTTGTACTTATATTTAAAGTCCAAGCCAAATAATCAGCAATAACACCCTCAGTCCAACTATTATCTACACATCAAAACTATCATATCGCTATAGCTTAGGGAAATCCCCCTTGATTTTTGTGAGTCACTGTAGCACTGAGTATAGTATTTAATTCATTTCATTTTTTTCTTAACTTAGTCTCATTTAAAAAAAAAAAAAAATTATTAAAAGTTGCCAGTGTGTCTGCCATATATCTACTATATGTTTTTTTTTCTGTTTCGTATATACTACGAGATTCATATAGAGTAGATCGTTTTTATTTCTCGTGAATGAGCTAAGCTAGAGTGAGTAGTTGCAGGCAGTCCAACCAGCCTCATAGACAGCATTCGTTTTATTAGTTGGTAGGTATGTTTGTAAATATGTATGTGTTTGTATCTGTATAGTCGGTCGGCACTTTTTTGTATGATGATGATTAATATCGGCAATATAGATATTTTAGTGTGGTTGTTGTGTATAACCGAGTAGTTGATATTATATTATTATTATTTTATTTTTTGCTTTAAAAGATACATCATACCTTCATGTAGTATTAAAAAGCGTATGTATGTCTGTAGGTAGTATGTACGTGTATCCAAGTAATTCTAAAATGTTACGACAATTGTACACGAGTATTAAGTTTATTGCTTCTTCTTTTTATTTTTGAGATTTTATATACTTGTATTGCAATATATATGTTTTTTTTTGTTTGTTTCATTATATCCCATCGTTTGTGTCTCTTTGTCTCTTTTTAATTAACAGAGAAATCACATGAGATAAATTAAAACGATCGTGGCAGACACTGTGGCATTCGATTGTAACGTAATTGTAAACCCAACAAACACTTGTTGTTTAAAATGGATTATTACTGGGGTTACAATTCAATATTATTTAAAATTGAGTTTGGGGTATATAGGAAGAAGATATCATTCCAAAATATACTGATATCGGTTCCATACAATAATCGAACACAAATCTTCGCGAAATATACTTTTAATAAAAGGAAAGAACAGGATCAAAATTAACATATTCGTGATCGAAAGAGCTTTAGTATCGAAAACAAATTTCAAACTGATCCTCGATATTCGCGCAAATGTTCACTCAAATTTTCGTGAAACATACTTTTATTAATGCAACAAGGAACAGGAATCGAATTTTATGTTTCTCATAATCGAAAAAGCTTTTTTACAGAAAACAAATTCTTATATCGGAAATATCGTTCCAAAATTTTTAGATATAATGATTTGTCTCCCGCATTAATCGACCAAATCTTCGCTAAACAGTATTTTACTGAAATTAAAGAACAGGGTTCGAATTGATGGACTCGTGATCGTTCGCGAAACGAGAGTAGCCGAATTAATTGATTCGTGATCGAAAGAGCTTTCGTATGAAAAACAAATTTTGATATTGAAGATATCGTTCCATAATTTACAATTATAACGATTTGCTCCTCACACTACAAATCGTCGTGAAACATAACTTTTATAAAGAAAATAAAAGGAACCGAATTGACGAATTCGCGATCGAAAGAGCATTCGTATCGAAAACTAATTTCTAAGGCAAATCATTCACACTAAACGAGTACAAATCTTCCTGAAACATTCTTTTACCGAATTGTATGGGAGCTATAACCAATTATGTTGAAGGGTCTGTCTTAGTGTTTGAAAGAGCTTTCGTAGCAGAAAAAAATATCGATATTGAAGATATCGTCTCATAATTTACAGTTATATAATTACTCGTCCCTCACAATAATCGGATACAAATCTTCGCGAAACGTTATTTTATTAAAATAAGAAAACAGGGGCCGAATTAAATGTTTCGTGATCGAATGAGCTTTCGCATCGAAAAGTGATTTCAATATTAAAGATACCGTTACATAACTTACAGATATAATGACATATTCCCCGTACTAAACGAGCACAAATCATTTGAGAACCATTATTTTATTAGAAGAAAAGAACAAGGAACGAATTGCCATATTCGCGAACGAATTAGCTTTTGTATTGAAAACAAATTTCGTTATCGAAGATATCATTCCATGCTTTACAGATATAATGATAAGTTCCCCACACTCATCGAGCAAAAATCTTCACGAAACATTGTTTTTTATTAGAATTAAAGAAAAAGGATCGAATTACCGTATTCGGGATCGAAAAAACTTTTGTATTGAAAGCTATCGAAAATATGTTTCCATAATTTGTAGATATAATGATTTGTCTCTCACACTAATCATAATAAAACAATGCACGATTTAGCCTAATCGTGATCGAAAGAGCTTTCGTAGTAAACTCTAATTTCGATCTCTAATTCTATTCTGAAAAAAGAAAATTTTGCAAAATTAAGCTTGTTCACGATATCCGTAATTCAGTTCTAATTGCAGTAAACAATTCCAAGTTTAAATTATAGAACTTTTGGTATTCCAAATTCTTCCTTTTCTACACTCCTTTTCAACTTCCTCGAAAATGTTTACTGGGTATATTTAATATATGTTTGAAACATATGTGTATAGTGCAATTAATAACATCTGTATATCGTATAATTGTTCTTAAATACATACATATAAGTATATAATAATATATCTAGAATCTAGCTATAAAAGTATGTATCTTTATACGAGTCAATCTATAAGATCTTATAATTGCTGCTTGTAAGTGTCAACGGAAAAACCTTGTACCCAGCACGGCATTATACACTTTTTTTTAAGACTTGACGTTTAGAATTAATTGTTGAACGGGTTGCAGACCGTTTTTTTGATCATGTTTAGTGGATTTTTTCTTTTTGCTATAATTTAGCGATTTTTTTTGTTCGTCTTGATTGCAGGTGGCTTTGTAGTTTTCCTACAAGTTTGGCGGTAAGGAAAATCATTTATTTATTTATAAAAATGATTGTTTTAAGGTAAATGAAATAAATTTAAAAATGACATGTATGTAATAGTGAATTGCATAATTCTTTAGAAAAAATTCGACAACATTCTATTCTAATAGATTATAGGTTACAGAAACTGATCGTATTGGATTTTAGTAAAGGTTTATTTCAAAACTTAGTAGTAGATTTATAAAAATTATCACTGCATTATCACTCCAGTGAGAGAAACTAATTTTAGTTGTCAGAGTTTAAGAATGTCAAACCAAAAGGTTAAATAATGAACATGGATCTACTGTACTTGTTCTGAGAAACCAACGTCCTATTGAAGATCTTCTTTAGAAGTGTATAAAGCTGAGTTATCTTCAAAGTATACCATAGTTAGACTTAGGATAGGTGTATAACCAGATGTAAGATCACATTTTTATATGTGAAATAAAGTCGGCTTTTGATATGGATTCCAAACCGAGCACTTAGTGCACGTTTACTGTATATCATGGTTAAGGCTCTATGCACCATCCATGATTACAATATGATGCGAAGTCTCTGTTCGATCCTACTCTGCTACCCGACATACACGGTCTGGTCGTCCGTAGTGAACGATTACTACTTTATATTGTTATAGATTCAAGTTCAGTTTATGATTATAAACCGGTACAGAAGCTTTATGAGTGTTCGATTTAAGAGATTTATGATCTAGTGGTCATAGGTTTCGTTATTGCCTCTATGGGATCTTCGTTTTTTACCTGCCTGATCTTCTATAGAGAACAATTACCTGAAGAAGTCAACTACTTTTTATTGTTGCAGCTTAAGTAGGTGTAAAAGCTTTACAAGTGTTCGATTTAAGACTACTTTGAAGTGGTTACGATTCAGAGCTAGTGGTCTTAGGTTTCATTATTAATTTCTCACATATAATCTGTTCTGCTACAGGTTCTTTGTGGGTCCAATACTATATAGAAAGGTTGCATCCTACTTAGCTTGACAATGTCTTCAACCAACTTGTTATGAATTAGTTTCGAAGATCACATGGTAACTCAAATCTCGGAAGAGCTTGTTAGTTAAAGAACCTCAGTCATAGTTGTGATACTACTTGATATTTGAAAGGGATGTTCTCGAAATATACTGTTGGTTATTTAAGAGGTTGCTAGCTATGTATTTTCCAGACGGTTTTAGTAATTTAGAATGTTAAGCAAAATTTTGGTTCCAATATCAGCAAATTTAATAGTTCAACTAGGGAATCCGATGGATTATATTAATCGAAATTCGGGAAACTTGCTGACTGGTATATGAGTGATTAGCTGGCTGGCTTTTGTGCATATTTAGTTATTAAGAATGATAAGAATCGATACACTTCTGATCTAGCAGAACTACTAAAGAATCCGATGGCTTTTTTATATTGGTATTAGATTAACTTACTGGAAATATTTGTTGATATAATGAAGATCACAAACCTTGTTTGGACTTGGATTTGGATTGAGGCAGTGGTGGTCGAATTGTAGCAAGATTTGGTAATAAGTTGCTCTTGCTAAAGCTGTTTGTAAATTTGCTAAGCTTCATTATTTAAAAAAATGATTGCACATGAATCGAAGTACCACAAATGGTATAGCTTTGTAGGAGATTAGATAACATGAGTATTGAAAGTAATTTTAAATGGAGTCTATTATTACATTTTTTATAATATAAAAAATAGTTTTCTCTCTACATCTCAGACGAAGAGTGTAAATTTTCACAGTGAACCTCCCAAACGTCTTGGGTGTAATAAGTATTAGAAAGTCTGTTATCTCCAAAGATCATGTACTGAAATCACGCATCAGCCAGTCGAATGTGAACACCAGCCCTGAGTGCCTTATTTCACGGTGGTCTTTATCATCCACTGGGTGGACTTGAGAAAGGTCTACCATCGCCCCTAAATACTTCTATGAAGAAATCAGGTGGCAATTTTTGTACATGGCTGAGCCGTTCCATGTACAAGCAATTTGCTGAAGTACTCGAGCTATCTAATCTCTTGCCATAGTAGCCCCGTTTGGGAATAATAGGTGTCATGAGACAAGCTCAATCTAACACCGACAAAGGGGAAAGCAATCACTGGTTAGAGTCGATAGAAGGGGTGGACCCAACATAAGATGAAAACACCCTATTGATGCCATTGTCCCCGCAAACATTCTCATCATCTAAAGACTCACCCCAGTGCATTCACTACACTACTGGCTTCTGTTGTTTTGGCAACAGCACCTAGAGACGTATTTGGTAGCCCGAAATACCCAAAATAATAAATCGGGATCGCTCTACATGAACCGGTCTGTGTGACAAAAGATGTAGGAATTTCCAAAGTCGCGTAGCATGAATCAATATATCCTGTTGAGATGGCAACAGCACCGAAAAACATCCCCGAAGCGTAAAAAGGCATATGAAATCAGTACTAATCTTCAATATATGCAGACTTTCCCGATTTTTCACCAATTTTCGCATCAGTTCTATTCCCATGATCATAAAGATCTTTCTATGGAATGACAGGTAACCACTGAACGCTAACCTGACAATTCCCCAGCATATACCGACTCCCTAGTACACGATCGGTAAGAAATACCGATCGGGATCAGGAAACCAGCATATGCTGCTTTGTACACAGACCTGTGTCATTCGAAGAGAGAATTATCCAACTCATTAGGTATCGGATATATCAGTCCTTAAACCACTATTCTCTTCCAGCGACCACAGTCACTACGTGGATCCCCAAGAACAATCAGGACAAGTCATGCGGGTAACTGGCCTTCCGTAGTACCAGATAATATGGTTCTCTGTTTAGACCCCATGTCAAATGGGGGTGTATGAATGATTCGATATTCCTCAAAATCTCGTTACAACAGTATTATAGAAAACTCATAAAGTACTAGTTAAAGAACGAAAAAGTTTCAAAAATAGTCCTTAGAACTAGAGTTAGAAATATTACTCTATTAGCTCCGTATGTAACGTATTGTTCTTGTTAGTTTTTTGATGAAATTTTCAGAAGTTGTCTCCGATTTTTGCTTATATCTCCATTGTTTATGTATCGATTTTGTTGTTTTTAAATAGAAAACTTCTCGATATGCTGTCTGTTAGAATTATGAAAGATTTGAATCCCTCAGATATCTGGGGTCTTTAGATTTTGATATGCATCAAATGTATTATGAATCGATTTTGTTGTTTTTAAATAGGAAACTACTGGACATGGTGTAGAATAGAATTATTGAAGATTTGGATCCCTGGGGTCTTTAGATTTTGAAATGTATCACTTATAGTATGAATCGATTTTGTTGTTTTTAAATGGGAAACTTCTCGACAATCTATCTGTTAGAATAATTGAAGATTTGTATCCCTTAGATATCTTTAGATTTCGAAATGTATTAATCATTGTAAGTTTTTGCAGTTTGGATTGGCTTGCTAGTCGAACCCACTTATGGTTCCCATCGTCCTATAGTATGTTCCGATGAGAATATGGTTACTGTGTCCGAATGTAAGCTTCTTAAACCAAGAACCCGTTATTGCACGCACCAATATGATGACAATTTTGTACAAATAATTGTTCTAAAAAGGGTTTGGCAACAAATACAAAATTCTTATTTGCTTACGATCGTTTATTAAAACACTTTCTTTAGAGGGAAAAAATCAATTGCAATTTCTTAATTTCAATTGAACATAATATGCAGCATTAAATCTCTATTCAATCCAATCAATCAACAAACACTCCTACAAAAAAAAAAAACATTTTACACATAATTTAAATTTCAATAACCAAAGAAATTTTTTCAAAGTGCTAATTAAATGGAATTTGAAATTAGATGGATGGATGTCTCATGCATTTTATATAGTAAGTAGTACCTCCTATCATACACAACTACCGTGACCACCAAAGTAAAGACTTCTTAATAACAGCACTTGTAGTTGGTATAAACAAATAATAATATTGAAAAAAAAAGTACATTGGAAATTTTTAATGCAAAAAATATTATAAAAAATAAATAAAAATATTGCGACGCGCCACTATTAAATGTAGACTTAAGTGTTTAGTTTTTTATTATTTAGTTTAAAGCTTTATTTGTTTGGTTTAACAATTTAAGCTTTATAATAATGAAAGAAATTTATTGTAGTTTTTTTTTTTTTTTTTTTTTTTTGCATAAATTTAAATTGTTATAGTTTTTTATTATAATATTTTACTTTTAAATTGCATCATCTTTTGCAGCTGAAAAAAAAAAAACTTCACAACCAGACAGACAGACAGACAGACAGACAGACAGACGTTATTAAAGAAGAGACACTAACTATTTAAGTGAATGTAAATTAAAATTTAATTGAAAGAATGAAAGAAAAAAAAACGGTGAACGTGAATTTTTTATGGAAATGTGCAAAAATTAATCCAACTATTAAATTGGGTGAAGGTTTTTTGTATAAGAATTTGTAATTGAATGCTTCTTTTATTGTTAAATATTTAAATAAATTTTTTTTTCAAATATTTAATTCATAACAGTCTAACTAAGTGTGTCGTAATTCTAGCTATCAGGAAGTTATGAATGACTGATTGGCTGACTGGTGGGGAAATTTATATAAATTAGATTTTTCACATATTTGTTCCGCATGTATTCAACATTAATTGAGTTATTTTAAATCAAATAAAGACATTAAATATAAATTTCTAAATTTTTTTTTTTTTTACTCATCTCTCTTAAAATGATCATTAAATGATCATTTATTCCACTGCTTCCTGTATATACTTTTTTCTATTAAAAAAAAATTACACTCTCTATAAAAAAAAAGCTAAATTATCATTTAAAAACACATAAACTTATACAAGGAAATAGTGTATCTTTTAAGTTGCATCTTTTCCTGTTTCAACTCAAACTCACACAAAATCACTTTTTCTTTAAGTGTAATCAGCCACCAAAATATTTCAATCTACCGCTTATATGAAACTGCTAAATTCTTAACCAGAAACAAAACGAAAAAAAAATCTGTGAAAAAAAATTTCAAAACCGGCCAACAAACCCAACCGTCAATGACAAATTTATTAAAACTTAATTTTATTTTAACAGTTGATACGATCTGAAATGCATGCATGAACAAGTTTAAATGCCAGTGATCTGTAAAATGAATGAACATGAGAAAATGAGGCGAGAAAAAAAGCTGTAACCAAATGCTTGCCTTAGTGTTGTAAATTTAGATGGTTATTCGTTAAGTTTTTACAGTCGTTGAAATTTGTAAAAATTCAAAGACTCGAGATCATCTTAATCCGAATTTGATCTCAAACATTTATAGTTTTAGGTTCGGACTTAGCTGAGCTTAAGTTTCTTTAGGTTAAAGTTAAAATTACGTTGGTTTGATTATACATTAAAGGCTTTGAAAGATATAGTCGTGATAAGCAGCAGTTTAAAATGTAAATGTCAAATCCGCCCACCGCCCACCGAAATTAAGAAATCTGGCTTTGTTTCAATCTTCTGCAGATAAAGTAATTTAAATGGGTGAAAGAATCTTATAAAGTCTCTTGGAATAATGAAACGGTGGGTAGAAATCCTGGGGTGACCCTAACGAGTGCAGGACGAAAGGTGTCCTCAAAATGACAAATTCCGAGTGGATACATAGGATTGCGGGCACAACTATACAAAATCTGAAGTACACATTCAGACAAATGTAGAGCATGTAGAGAATACAGTAAAACTCTGAAGCTCTTTCCCTGCCATAGTCAGGCTTTAGTCGAAATTAGATCCAAATATCTTGTAATATTATTCAGGAGAGAAACCAATAAGGCCTCTTGGTATAATGAAACCGTGGGTAGAACCACAAAGATCCTATGGGGTGACCCTAACGAGAGCCTAATCAAAATGAACAAGTATGAGTATGAGACATACAGGATTATGGGCTTACCTATACAAAATTGGACGTGTGGATTCAGACGAATGTAGAGAGAACAGTGAAACTCTGGAGAACTTTCTTTATCATTGTTAGGCTTTCGCCAAAATTAGATAGAAATATCTTGGAAGTGATATTATTCCCGATATAATATCCCTTACGAACACTGATTGGAAAATTCTTAGGAATTACGTCCAGGAAACTAAGTTTCTGAACATAGGACGATAATACATTTAGTGAATACTACTTATATATATATATATATATATATATATATATATATATATATATATATATATATATATATATATATATATATATATATATATATAACTTCTTCGGATTTGATGTAGATATATCCTCCGTCAACCTAACCTATTCAAGACATTATATCCCTCACGATTACTGATTGGAAAATGATTTCGCATTATGTCCAAGAAACAGAGTTTCTGAACATCGGACAATAAGAAGCCTCATCCATAGAAAGGAGCGCACAGCAAGTCCCATAGAGGCTGAGGTATAATTTCATCGGATTTGCAGTGGGTGAAAATATATCATTCTATCAACTCAACCTAAGTACGAATGACGACGCAAAACGAAATCAAAAACGACATCAATCGAGACGACGTCAAACGAGGGATTACTGTATGGCTTTCCATCTTCAGGAATGTCTGTCATTCGCTCACCATACCGATAATCATCAATACCCTTCTCAACAGCATCAAAAATAAAGATTGAAGTTCTAATGATAACATTATGACAAATTAGATTAAAAATATATGAAATTTCCTATTCTGAATTCTCTCGAGGAAACATGAATAAAAGAGTTCAATATGCAAATTCGATTACTCCCAAAATTTGTCATTGTTTTCGGGAATACAAAAGTGAAGCAATATTGCATAACAATCTAGGATTGAACGCAACTGAAGTGAACCAACCACTTCGTTACAGCTCCTCAATGCCGAAGCTCCAATCAGACATCGAATTTGGTAATAACAAGAAATAAAATTTCCACTTGTGCTGATCGGAAAACCCATAAGTCCTTGTCGAGAATCCAATGAAAGCGATCAATCGATATTAACATATTTGGTTCAGGTAACTGAACTACATAATCATTAAAACATTTTATAATTTTTTTCACTAATTTAAATTAAATTGATTAATTTACCATGTTACCCCTCTATCAAGTTGTCAAGATTTTAAAATTATTTAGACCAGATAAGTAGTATGTCCTCTCAACAACTATTATAGAATTTCAACGATTTGACACATGTTTCCTGTAAGTTTAGGTACATTTAATCAAAATTTACGATACAATCAAGACTTTGCCAATGTCTAAATAAATTGTCGGGGGACTACGATAATAGTTGACTGATAACTTGAGTATATCCGCATAAAATTATTAAATCAATTGATTATGGTACGATGTTTGATTAATTCGTTTTAACAGAATAATTATTATTTCTATTTTATTATTATTAGGTTTCCAACGTTAACATACGTATTCTTAAAGAATCAGAGAAGTTCTTTGTCTTTTATACATATTGGTTTTATTGCAAATTCAATTGCTAAAAGGTAAAATCTAAAAGAATCTATGATAATCGCATATCAGGACTACGAGCACATCTAAACCAATTTGGACGTGCAGATTCTGAGGAATGTAGAGCAAGTCTTTGACGATATTAAATCAAAGCATTTTGGGAGGGATGTCATAACGGATATAACATCCTTAGGACTGTTAATTGGAATATTTTTATGAATTGTATTCAGTATCCCGAGTTTCTCAATCATCGGATGATAATTCCTCTTAGAAGCTGATTCATTCACCAAGAATTAATTGTAAAGGAACGCACATAGCGATTGTTGACCAAAGATTATGGTACATGTGTTCCCTCGGTTTCAACGTTCGAGGAATGGTTTGTTTAGTTCAGAAGTTGCGATTTTGAATCGAAAGACAAAGATCGCCTAGATCAGCCAAAAATGTTTGCAAATCAAGAATTGAAGGCATTAATTTATGAAGATTGTTGTCGAATCCAACAAAAGCTATTCAAGGAGCTCTGATAGCTCCATTCTATTGCATGCCCTAAAGACAATTTTATATGCACGCATTGCTGCTTGAGCTTCACGTACGAAAGAGTAAGAAATCGTACGTGAAACCGTCTCAACCGGCCAAATCGACACCAAAGCCTGATATTAATGGCACTTAGCACATGCTACGTATTTGGTGGCAACAAGTGTCTTATCTATTATGAAGTTTTGCAATCTGGGAACCGATACCGAATGTATCCAAGTCGTGTAAAGAGGGCATTGACCAAAAACCACCCAGAATATGCTGCTTAGTATTCCATTATGACAATGTTCGGCCACATGTTGCAATACCTGTTTAAAGCTATGCAAAAAGAAGTAATCGAAAAGTTTCGCTTCAGCTAGCTTATAGTCCAGACCTTGTCCCGTTCGACTACTATTTGTTTACATGGATAAAATATCCCCTTTTCTGGAGTACACTCCACTTCAGTAGAAAAATGGTTTGATTTGTTCGTGGCCTTTAAAGATGAGCAGTTAGGTAAAGTCCATAGCTAAAAATATCCGTTCTCTAAACCCAAAGAATCATATCATAGATCCAGATGTATATAAATTCCCTAGCTCTAGAATAGCTACAGTTTATGTCGCAAACTGACTTGGCAAATTGTA
This sequence comes from Lucilia sericata, assembly GCF_015586225.1. Classification (NCBI taxonomy): domain Eukaryota; kingdom Metazoa; phylum Arthropoda; class Insecta; order Diptera; family Calliphoridae; genus Lucilia; species Lucilia sericata. Next base: position 38,435 of record NW_023995488.1, on the reverse strand, counting down.
AAATTTTACAAAAATCTTTGAATCCCATTTCTCTCAGTGTTGTATTTCATATCATTTAGAATCTTACAATAAACGATACAGGAACCAAAGGACCAGTAAGGGAACTAGCTCTGCAACCGTTCTTTCCTATTTATCTGTACAATATGTCGAAGTGCTTTTCAATTACTCGAGCTATCTAATTTCTAAATATAGCTGACCCGTTCCTTAACTTCCGAGATGTAAATACATCACTTCCGTTTACAACCACGTAGAGGGGATGGCCTCTGTTGAGTAGGCAACCGAAATACGGATCCATCAAATATGCCGAAGATCTATTCTTACTCACAGATATACGGACAAGGAAGGAAAATTTAATGATATCACTTAACACACTTCTCATTCATCCGATACACTCACTCTAGGTAAGGCCTGTTGCGTAACCTCTACATTTAACACCAATTCGTTTTCAAAGCTTAGTCCCACATTTACTCCTCTGCGGGATATCTGTTGTCTCGGAAGCAGCACCGAATTCATCCGGAATTATAGACTTTATCGTGCATCAGTCTTTTAACCAACATTCTCATCGCGTGTATTTGGGTTTAAACCACAGCCACCACGTACATACCGAAGAGATCTCTCTAACAGCCGACACAAGACAAAGACCGAAACACTACCCAGTGGGCTACCGGTTCACGTAATGTGCATTCATTCTCTGGTTCGACTTCTTGTCAAATCATTTCAATAACGAGAGTACATTTGATCATCATCAGTCCCGACAAACTAGAGGTAGTAGTAGTACCTCTTTTCCCCGGTAATGCAATAACACCAATATGGGGAAAGATTAATCAAGGTAACATGCCCCCGGGGGCGAGTTCTTTCATAAAGTTAAACCTAATTGGTAAAATATAAAATTTTTAAAGAAAATCTCAAATCCCTCAGAATCTTATCGCCAATTTGTTAATCGCTAACCAATAAAGTTACAACAATAGTTTTTTTTTCGTTTGCGATAAGTGACAGCTTAAGCTTACCTGCGATTGGTCAGGTTGAATTTAACTAAATGCATATCGTATTAACTCACAAACACACACTCTCACACATACATACAAATATACAAATATCCATAAAATAAATTTAAATTTGTAATAAAACGGTAAGTGCGTGTGAGAGTGTGTGTGTGTGTTTGCGATATGGATTTAAATATGAATGTCATTTTTAACGCATTTTCAAATTAATTCTGACATGAAATTTGTTGTACACTGAGGTGCATGTTTTTTTGTTGTTGTTGGTGTGGTTGTTGTTCGGGATGGTTACGTGATAAAAGACACGTAAAAAATCGATAGTAAAACTGAAATATTTGAAAATTTTTAGTTGTAATTCAATTGAACTAAAAGTACACATGTAACTATGTTTGCCTGGCGGTCTGTCCATCCGTTCGTCCGTCAGTCTTTCCGTCTGTCTATCCATCTATTTGTTTGTATGTTTAAACAATTCAATGATTATTTTCTAACCGTTCATCTAAGACGTTTTTTACAATAATTTACAACACTTACACACACACAAACACTTCTCTTAGCTAGCAGCTGTACAACATTAAAAGACGAGGTTAGTTTGATAAGTATTTTAATAACTAGAAATAATCTCTTGATAAAGTAGCTGATAATGAAGCTATTTCAAGTTTTTAAAAGGACTTTTTGGTAGGACCACGTATATTTGTAATATGAAAAGATGTTGCTAAGTGAAAAATGTTTTTTTTTCTGTTTCTTTTCAGTTTTTTTGTTGTTGTCGTTGTTGTACAAGTTTATTGTATTTTAGTTTATTTTATGATCATGCGAGTATAATTAGTTTTTTTTTATTGTTGTTGTTGTCTTTCATGATGTAGACATGACTGCTGACTGTAAGAGGAGTGAACATGCCCCCTGTTGCCAACATAAAAAAAAGTGTTCATAAGCTGTTGCTGCTGCTGCTGCTGCTGTTGTTGCTGTCGTTGCTGTTGTTGCGATTGAATGTTACTGACTGAGTGTCCGTATGTATGTGTGTGTGTCAGTCAGTAACAACAATTGGACTTGTTGCTAAGTGAAAATTTATACAACTTCTCGGACAATTATTTGTACGATTGTGTGCATACAATATATACATACGTACCTCACATACTATCTACTTCACACACACACACACACACACAAAAAAATGTTTGTTGTCAAGAAAAAAAAAACGATAAAATACGAGTAATATTTAATATCATATAAATTAATATAACAACAACATTCATTCATTTCATATCATTTTACACACAAACCTAAGTAAATACATAGACCCCCGATACATACATAGCTACAAAATATCTGTAAGTTTGTTTAGTTTATAAAAATTTATGTTTAAATGTTTGCTGTAACTCGTCGTTTGTACAGGACTGTGTAATATTCCACTGACATGACCACTGATGGACGCTGAATTGTAACCGACAATAAAATTATATTTGAATATCATTTTGAATGTGAAATTTTTTTCGTAACACTTTTCCAACACGAAATTTTCTCTTTGTGTTATTAATGATATATATTTCGTTTTCCATTGGTTTTGTTAAATGTTTGGCATATTTTAGAGATAAATATTTTAAGTTTGTTTTGTGCTAAATAGTAAGGTAAATAATTATGTATCAATTTTTGGAAATTTTTACAGTGATTTCATTCTAGTGCAATTTTGACATCGAAGATCACAATTGTTTAAAACATTAACCCCCTCAGGCCTTCATTCAACTGAAAAATTTTCGAAATCTTGTTTTTCAATTTCGTTAAAGGCATAAAAACTAAATTGAATACCTTTAATAACATGAAGTTTAAAGGGGTATTTCCAAAAATTTTATGACCCTCATCATATAAGGAGTTTGTTATGTAGTCTGAAAGTTCAATCTGTCGACTTTATTGACTTAACAAGATCGATCAACATCTCACACAACGCATGCTGCAATTGATCAAAAAGTGAAGTCAAAATCCAGAGATCAAAGTTTACTTTTCTAGAGAATCGAATCTGGCCCACGGAATTTCAACATATTATAAATATTAAAAAGAAATACCATTCATTTCAGGCCATATTTGAGACGTAATAGCAACGCCGGAGATACCTTTATTTATAACGTTTGTTAAGTCATTTGAAAATTCAATCTGTCGACTTTCAAGATCAATACTACAATTGTTCAAAAAGTCAAACGATCTTCACTGTATTATCTGAAGCCAAAACACTGTAACATTATTTAAACATTATTATTTATCAGCTCCTCACATGAACATCTTCCTTTTCAAGTCCATCTCCATAGAATCCGTCATGTTTTACAACAGATTGTAAAGATCGTATCATCCGATTTCCCCTTTATTCTTAGCGCCTTAATGGTTCCACGTTTTCGTCCAAATTTTTGTGATCTAATTCGAAAGTTAAAGTAGTATAACATTCGTTCCCCAGTGGCTCAAAAGTAAATCTTAACTAATTTGTTAGATATCTGCTCAGCACATTACATTATCCACCCATCAGTCATACGAAGAAACCAAATTATTCTTTTCAAACATCTTTATCTTCAGGATTAGCTCAGGTTCACCCAGGTTAAAGAAGAGTCCGATACATTCTGCGGAATGTGCTGAAATTGACACAATGTGCTCTTTCCTAACATCTTCTTCAATTTCCCCCTCTGAGTCCCACTAAATAACGTCCATTAGCTTGGCTATGCTTTAGCAAACCAGCTCCACCATCCGCTCTATTTCACCATTGTTTGAACCTTCATATAAAGACGGAGGTTACTTGAAGCTTCCTCCGAGTACATACTTCTCCTAATGATAAATCCAGCCGTTTTTCACAAAAGGAACAGATGCAACTTAAGTCCCAGACCGTGTCCGAAGCCTCAAGGTTAGAAACTAATACGAAACTAGTCCACTAGTTGGGATACAGCCCAAATAATTTATAGTTCTTAAACAATCAATTCAGTTGCATTACGCAGGTGAACAAAATGGCAGGAGAATTGGTATAAAACTAGATCACCACTGAGAGTTAGTGATTGATAGTTCTTAACTAAAACTTCAATTTAGTCGCCTGATGGTAATCTTTAGCAGATCGCTTACGTTGTGCATAGACACGATACCCAAGTTCCTAGATCAGTAATTCTTAGCTAAACTCTCAGAAAGGCCTTCTTCCCAAGGGAAAGAAATTAGTAGATAAATTGGTACTCATAACTGGCGAGAGATATGAAAGTTCTAATCCTAAAACCATTGGTCTTCAACCCCCCATTCTTCCAATCGTATGGTGGAAGCTATTCAATTCCCTAAAGTTAATCTTCACAACAAACCTCAGCGATGAATCTTAGTGAGTGATCTAAAAGATCAATTGCAATCCCTTTCCAACTTGAGGTAAGTTCTTTTTACAGGAGAGAAAAGATCGGTTGACTGAACGTTTTATAATAAAAATTCCCTGACGTTAATCATCAAGAAATCCCTCCTTAATGAATGACTACAACTAGTGTCTAGGAGATAGGCGTTGTTAATCAATATATATTTATTTCACTAAGACAGAGAGAGAGAGAGAGAGTGACTTGCCATCTCCTCTATAGGTGTCATTGGTGTCAATTTTCTTTAAAATATTTAAAACAAGTAATAAGCAGTAATCGCAATCACAATAAAAAAATTGAGAAAAGTTAGTTCCTAAAGTGGAAGAACACACATTTCCATTATTTATTCCTTGGAGATAGGTTCAACCGATAAGATCGGTTGAAATCTTTAAGGTAATCATTACCTTACATAATCCACAGTCTAGACTGATCAAAACACATAGTGACCTTGTCGTTATAACAATATACTTTTAGAACCAGTTATAATAATGACAAGAAGTTATATATTGCTGTGTTCTATTTCCATTCAAATGTTTTCTTTTCCTCAATAATCTTAAGATGATCGAACATACGACATTTATGTATCTCACATGATTTGCTTGTCCATTCATTATTTAATGCACGTGGGGATAATATATGTAGATCAGTTATTCTCAAACTTTTTGCAAAATGTTCCAATTTTTTCAAGTAAGCTTCAATTAACGAAATAACACATACTGATTACTCGGGTATCAAAATATCCATTCAATTCATTCTTCTCCTGTAGACGACACTTCTATTATATATGATCTGCAGTACTCTCGGTGTTGGAAATCAAAGACACTTAAAGATCTTTAAGCAAACCTCTGATTCTGAAAGTCCTGAGTCTTTCTAGAGTCATGGCTATAAATATCTAATGTGTCAATTGGGATCTAGGGACCTTTGGGAAGAACTTAACAAAAAAACTAAAATCTTTAATTTTGATTTTAAAGAAAATTAAAATACCAAAACTTTGGGAATCCCTGGTTGATACCAAAAAAACCAAGAAGAACATATTAAAAAGTCATTATGATTAAGCAAAAAAAAAAAAAAATACAAGATACCTATTTTTCGGTACTTTTCCATGACGGCAACTCTTTCTTTTGCTGTCTTTCTAAAAAAAATTGAATTTAAATTATTTTTCTAAGAAAAAATTACAACAAACGAATTAACGAACGAAATAGAAACAAAATCAATAGAAAATCTTTTCTAAGAAAATAATCAAATAGTTGAGACATACACCAGCGCAGACAAGCACACGTCGTCATGCTATAGATAATGGTGATCAGTGAATATATGAGTTTCTTTTGAATGCATGAATGGGATTTTTTCCACTCATTTTGATTCCCTAAGGGGTTTTTTTTATTAATAGAGTAAATTGCTTTATTAACACTATAAAAACCGAAATATTTTCCTTGAGAATTGGAATGGAAAAGATCAATTCATGATCAATTCCATAAAATGTTGAATCGAGGATCAATGAACACAAACGTAGGTAAAAGGGTTCTTTTATAAGGAAATACATATGTAAGTTAATACGATCATTATACGATCATTATTTTCAAGATCTTTGTTGATCTTCTATATAATTGTTTGTATATAACGAAAGCTATCTCTCTGTATGTTTGAGGCTAATAAAATCATTAAATTACATGATAACATATTACGTAAATTGATGACTTGCACTATAAATATGATCACTTACAAAACTGATCGTTATGAAATAGATTTCAGCATAACAACTAAGTTTGCTTCTACGATCTCCTTCAAGGCCTAATAATCCACAAGTTTCCTTTCTTATTCCAAATACGCCAAATATTTTGCTATATCTAGTGTTAAAATTTCTTTCTTCTTCTACCAAATCATAAGATTTATTGTTAACGATCAAAGTCTAATAACCGCTTAATAACCCATTAATATATTAAAGCCAAGAGCGTTAATTTATAAATATGTTAATATCATTCCTCATGTGTGTGAGATTTATTCGCTATAAATTATTTAAATATTTATTTATGCACATTTAAACTCACACAACAACAACAACAACAACAATAAACACAACAATGAATGAAATAACAATTTGTTGCGATTAAATTGGTTGTCTAGTTTAATGTGTTAATTAAACATGTCAAACACTAATTAATAATGATCGATAGTTGTATAGATCCGATCAATGGATGACTGATTGTTGTATGAAAAACATTTAAAATATCACGTCACCGGAAATTTAAATTGCTACTACTATCTTCTTACTATAACAAAATGTTTAATTTCATCATGTCAATTTATTAAGCAGCCATATCGTTTTCATTGTAAAAATAAACAAAAAAAAAAAATTGTATAAAAATTCTTTGAATCGAAAATCATAGGGAAAAAAAAGCACACAATTATTAATTGATCAATAACATGTATAAATATTGGTTGAGGGTAAACGAAGTTTCTAAATATTTGAGAAAACTGTGAATAGCAGTTATATTCAAGTATTGTTAGTTCTAAGGTCATTGATCTTGCGATGATCGTTAATATTTAATCAGATAAAAGATAAGCAGATTCTATGATATTTTAGATTTTAGACTTACATCAACGAACTTGAATGAAAATTAACTGGGGCTGGGATTTGGGGACCTTAGTGATACTTCACTCCGGATTACTAAGGTCAGTGATCTTGCGATGATCTTCAATATTTAAACAATGTTTAAAGTTTTCAATGCTTTCGGACGGGAAAGACAAATGATACGTGAGGGCTCTAACGTTCTCACATCTTCGAACTTGAATGAAAATGAACTGGGGATGGGATTTGCGAACCTCTAGGTATTGAAAATCAAGGACACGCAATGATTTTGGCTCCATTATTTTGCACCAGTCATCTGATTCCAATTCCACTGTGACTTGTGAACAGCAAAGAACTTCAGTCTGTGATACTTGATTTTGAAACAAATTTATAATACAAAATTCTTTCAGTCTTTCCGGAAGAGAATGACAGATAGACTTGAACTGATCGAGAGATCTATGTACTTCTATGCAGGGGTTATAAATGAAGAAAATGTCTTAACATTAGACTTTTGATTCAAAGTTCTGAGTCCTTCTAGAATATAGATTTCACGATCTCCAGAGAGATTATAAATGAAGAAAATGTCAAAGATCTTGTTCATATAATCTACGATCTTAAATACTACTTTCGATTCAAAGTTCTGAGCCATTCTAGAAGGAAATGATATGTGTTAATTGGGGATCAAGGTAGCGCAAAAATCTTGACTCTTTTAACTTTGATCTTGAACGAAACCTCTTATTCAATGTTCGGAATCTGTGCAGTCGTGAATGGCAAATAAAAACAGAAAGTAGAATTCAAAGATTCGCAAAGATTTTTGAATCAAATTTTCGATTCAAAGTTCTAAGTTCTACCAAACGTTATTGATATTTCAACAAGACGTGAGATCTGCGATCATTTAGCTGTTGAAAATCAAGATCTTCGATCTTTAACTGCAGTATTTTAGTTCCATTAACATTGATCTTGGACCAATTCTCCAATTCAAAAATATAAGGCCCTCCAGACGTTAATGTTACTTCAACTGGACATATAATCCGCGGTCCTCTAGCTGTTTTGATAATAAGGAAAACGCAAAGATCTCTTGTCTTTTATATTCGATCTTAAAGCGCATTTTTTATTCAAAATTCTAAGATCTTCTTGAGGAAAATGATAAATATAAATAAATAGGTGTAGTCTGGGGGCTCTAGATATTGGGAAACAAGAAAACGCAAATATTTTAACATCGATCTTGAAGGTTACAAATCCTTCAGATGTGAATGATAAATAAAAAAAGGGAGGCTAGAACTCGAAGTCTCGCAAAGATCTTGGATCTTATTTTAGCGATATTGAAATTTCTTTAAACGTTATTTAAATTTCAACTTGCCGTGAGATCTGCGATCATCAAGATCTTCAAGATCTTAAATCGCAGTATTTTAGTTCTTTTAACATTGATCTTAAACCAATCCTCCAATTCAAAGTTATAAGTCCCACCAGACGTTAATGTTACTTCAACTGGACGTAAGATCTGCGGTCCTCTAGCTGTTCGATCTCAAAAAGCATCTTTGATTCAAAGTTTGGAGATCTTCTAGAGGAAAATGATAAATACAAATTAACTGTAGGTGAATTCTGAGGGCTCTAGATATTAGGAATAATGAAAACGGAAATATCATGACTTTTATTAACATCGATATTGAACCAAACCTCCTATTAAAGTTTTCAAATCCTTCAGATGTGAATGATAAATAAAAAAAGAGAGGCTAGAATTCAAAAACTCGAAATGATCTTGGATCTTATTTTACCGGTATTGAAATTTCTTCAAATTTCAATTTGACTAGAGATCTGCGATCCTCTAGCTGTGGAAAATCGATATTAAACCGAGTGATCTGAGCTATTTTAACGTCGATTCAATAGACCTTAATGCGTTAATAGTTTAACTGAACGAGAGATCTGTGGACCTCTAGTAAATCAAGAAAACGCAAGGATCTTCAGTCCGCTAACTGGCCTTTACCACAGCTTATATAGATTACTTCGCTGCAGGGTTTGTCAAAAAAGTTTTAAATTCTTCACATTTCAAAGTTAAATACAATGCTAGACAACTATGCGTTTGGAAAGATCAAAACATAGAATTTATGGAAACACGTGATCATTTCGGATAACTCACTCTAAGTCAGATTACCTAGAATGAATAAAGTAACTAATTGACAGCTCATTGTTTCACCGACAGCTGGTAAATACAATGTTAACGGATCACTTAGCGATCGCATACATATTTGAAAAGTTTACCTCCTTAGGAAGAACTGTTAGACCCAGCCTAAATCTTCTTTATTTGTTATGTTATAGACTACCGATCGTTGCGATCATATGCTGATCAATCTAGCTAAAGTTGCTTAAAATCAAACCAGACCATTTACGATTGCTCTAAAATCACTTTTACCCCTCACCAATATTTAATGAAGTTATTGGAAATAGTTTTAACATTTTTTATTAACAATTTCGTAGAATATGAAATTCTCCTTAAAAAAAAAACTCAAAATTTTCCATTCACACTTAAAACATACACATACAACATAAATTATAGTTGGGTGCTTATGGCAAAATGGTAAAAAAAACTATATGGGATTTAATACCCCTCAATAATCAAACATTTATGACGACAATCAACACGTCAGCATCAAGGCCATATTGACGATTGTATTTTTAACAAACCGTATAAATTGCTGTTTAAAGAAAAAGAAGCCCTTTAAGCAGACACGCAATAAAAATCCAACAAAAAAGTTCAATATTTCGTACAACATGCTGAATATGTTCAGCTGACACTCACTCACTCAACAACGTAGTATAAGCTTTAATGTTAGTGGGTGATCCCACTACTCACTCACTCATTCATATATATTAACTTGATCAGTGATCATTTTGTTGCTTCATTTGCTATGCTAAACATGTGCACTGATAATGTGTATAGCAACTCGTAGTACAACTGCTGCATGTATGTATGTATGTGTGTTTGTATGTTAGTGATTCAAAACGACCGGCCTTTAGGGAACACGTGACTTGTATATTAGTGTTTAGTTTAGTTTTTTTTTGTAAGTTTTTACACAAAAGATCATTATCCGTTAAATTAATGAATAGAAGGTAAGTGGTGTGATAGTTATAATTCAAAAGCTTTAAATTCGTTAGAAATCTTTGGATTATTCATGATCTTTTAAAAGTCTTCTTTTGTGTTATAAAAAGCCTAATTTAAGAGATTTTTATGAAAATCTTAAATTAGTCTAAATTTGGTTCATTCAATTGATTTTGAAGACAATATTACTTAGCAACGTTTTTGATCATAAATATTTTTAATAAAGTACAACAACTAACTCCTGTTACTAGCGAGGATCGTTCCCACGACAATTGGATCTTCTCTCCAGAACGACCCGAGTCATACTTGGCCAAAGATTGTCAACGCAGCAACAGCTGTATCAACCGAAAGTTTTCCCCAGGAAAGAACTATCGGCCACAGTCGTACTTTTACAACAACAACTAGTGAGGAATTTATTGAATTAACACTTCATAGATTACAGGGAGTGAGCCTGGTAGCTAAGGTAATGCTCTTACTAGTGGCTCCACAATATAATTAGTTATTTTTGTGCAAATCCTTTTATCAGCTTCTATTAAGCACTTTTTAATTGGCAGGACTACTTCTAAATCACTTCCTTGGAAGTTCTTTCATAAGCTTGCTATCTAAAAACTATCTTTATTATGTTCTCTTTTCGATAAATGCAAAAAATATTCCCTACTTAGTCACATATCACTTCTATAACTAATCACCTTGCTCGTTATCGATGCCAGTTTATGCACGTTTTCTTTGTGCAGCATTGTAAGTGTAAGCGTTTGAGAGTGTGACCATCATTTAACGTGTTTTAGTTCATTTACGGTTTTTGACTTCTTTTTTGTCTTTGGTATTTTTTTTGATGTTTGGGTATTTCATCATGTGTGCGTGTAGCAAGTATTCTTGGAATTTAACAGCTCTATTGTTGAAGACTACAATATCAACCGGCATTTGTTTTGTGTTTAATTTCCGCACTGCGTGTGATCTTGTGCTCAGCATATACAACAAGCACCCTCTCACATATCAGCAGCACACACTCAAAAACACATTTTGTAGTATAATACGAGGGTGTATAGAAAAGTGATAATTGTCAGTTGGGAATCGAATGAATGTGAAATGTTTAAAAAAGTATCCAGGTATCAAAGAATTACATTTGAGAATGGTTATGATCCGGAATGATCATAATTTAGAGTACAAAAAAGAAAAAGTGAGCCGATCCTGTCCGATCGCTAGAATTCCAAAAAGAGGTAAACATCATTTTTGTTATTGTAAGAATGAGCTGATCTGCTTTCAACATATAAGATATTATATTGGATCACTGCACTTATAGATCACTTCGACAATTATCAGGCGTTAATGCAACCAAACTCTTTTTAATTGTTGTTGTAAGAGAACGCCATCAGATCAGTTTGGATCAATACACATACTTATGTGTAGATCACTTCTGCAATAAGCACGCGATCTGCAGAAGACAGACAATAGATAACCTAGATTGAAACTTTCAATGTTTACTGATCGCTGAAAGATCGGTAAGAATGCTAGCTGACTTATGTAGCTCCATAATAAAAAGTCAGAACTTCACAAAGTTGTTCACTTTCGGTTTGTTATTTAGGTTCGTGAACTGTTCATGTGATTCAAAGATCTTTAACCTTCGTAACGAACCACATCTTTGATTTAAATTTATGATTGGTATGATATAAGGAAAAGAGCTATACAAGTGATCAAGGATATTGAATCTGAGATCTTGAATTTTTAATCAAAATTTTCAAAGTTCTAAGACCATTCTGATGGAAAGTTCTGTATGTACCCTTTTTAACGAGTATTATAAAAGGGAATTAAATAGGACATGGAATCTGGGATCCGCTGAATAATGAAAATCAAGAACTAGTAAAGATCTTGGGTCTGATTATCTTCCATCATTATCCACACCTTTGATTTAAAGTTCTGATGGGTAGAAATGAACTAGTTATAACATTGGGGATCCTATAGATGTTGGAAATCAAGGAAACGTAAAGTCATTGGATCTTTGATCTTGAATCTTTAACCAAAATTTTGATTCAATGTTCTGAGACCTTTCCTAAAGTTCTGTGCACTTTTTGGCTAGAATTATAAAAGGAAATTAAGTAGGATATGGTGTCTGGGGATCATCTGAATGTTGGAAATCAAGGACTTGCAAAGATCTTGGGTCGGACTATCATCCACCATGAACCACACCTTTGATTTAAAATTCTGATGGGTATGATAAAAGGAAAAGAGCAAGACATGAGATCAGGGGTCCTCTAGGTGTTAGAAATAAAGTAAACGTAAAGACATTAGGTCTGCGATCTTGAATCATTAAGTAAAGGTATGTGCCTTTTCTGGAGAGAAATAAGACCAGGGTTACTCGAGATGTTGGAAATCAAGAAAACGTAAAGATATTAAGTCTTCAATCTTAAAACAGTTGCAGTTTCTGGCGAGAATTATGAAATGAAAGTAAGTAGGTTATGAAATGTGGGATCCTCTGAATGTTCAAAATCAAGAACTCGCAAATATCATGACCCTTGAATATTCGATTTTCAACAAAACCTTTGATTTGAAGTGCTGATCGATATGATGACAGGAAATTAACTAGAAAAAGTTGAAAATCAAGGAAACCTAATGGTGTTGAAATTCTGAGACCTCTCCAATGGAAATACTTAAAGGAAATGAAATAAGACATGTGAAATATAGTGCAGATCATGTCTCTAGTATCTTCGACCTTGAACTAAACCCCCAATTAAAAGCTCTGAATCCTATCAGACAATAATAATAAATGGAAATGAACTGGTCGTGAGGTCCTCTGTCCTATTTGAAAACAAGGACACAAAATGATCTTGTTTTTTTCTGAAATCAAGTCTTATTTAGGCTGTAGTTGTGAATGGAAATCAACTGTGGCAAATGAGATCTTATATACTGAAAGCTAGAGTAAGCAATTTATAGAAAAATTATGTATGTCCAAGTTTTTTCTAAAAAAAAACTTTTCAAACGACCCTCGTATTTTCATTGAAACACATTAGGTGTATTTCTAATTTTCGATGATTTATCACAAAAATTTGTTGCTGTATGTTAAAACCAAAATTTATGGAATATTTCTTTTATATATTGTCTGTCTTTCTGTTTATTTGACAGTCTCACTAAGTGTCATTCGACATTATTAAATAGTCTTATGCGTATGCCACAATTTTCCCAAAAAGTTACATCAGCCAATCTTTTGGTTTCTTTTGTTACTTTTTTATTATAGTATTATAGTACTATTTAATGTTGCTGATGTTGTATTTTAATATTTATAGAAACATGAACCTAAATAGTTTCTCATTGAACACACAAAAAAAAAAAAGATAATATCTGAAACATTCCAAACAATAAAACAAATGCAAGAAGTATTGAAATTAATTTTCGAATAAAGAGAAACAAAATAAAAATTAATTGGTTTAGATGACAAAGTGTTTTAAAAGGTGAGTAGTTTTGAGGTTTCGTTTAAAATAGAGAAAGAGCGGGAAAAAGAGAATTGAGTATGAAATTTTAAAAATTTTAAAAAAATGTTTCAAAATATTTTGAGTTCAGTGAGTACAAAGAGTTTTAAATGAAATGTTTGTTCGATGCGTGTTTGTAAGAAATATTTTATTAGAATGCACTTAATAAAACAGCTAGGGGCAGTTATTTCTTTGAGTAGATTTGACTATGAAAAGGACTTTAAATTTGTTTTCAATCTCACAACCCTGATTTAGAATATTTATTGAGTTTTTTTATTCTATGTGGTATTAAACTCTTCTGAAGAGTATATTTATTTCAAAATTTTGACTTATTTCTGCCTCAATTTTTTACAAAAATTACATCAGCCATTTGGTAACCTCTCACGTTTTTATTGTAATTTACACGTGGTTTGAGGTCATCACAGTTTTTTATAGTAAAAAAAGTCATAAAATCATATTTAGAATTTATTGTGACATAGAGCCAATATAGGCACAGTTAAATAATATAAATGTGATTAAAGAAAGCAAAATATATCTAATTCACGGTTAAGAAGTGTTAAAATTCTTTTCAACAAAAAAGAACTGAATACATAACTTTTTAACATAGATTGTAGTTCCAATTCAAAAAATATATCCCTTGCCCGTAATACCTCGTAATAGAGAACAATCATAGAGAACCGATTTCCGTGATACGTTGAATTACATCGAGCTAGCATTGAGCTATATTGAGCATTCCCTCTGTTCTAGGCTAAACAATTATCGATCGATCGTAGTTTCGGGATGTATTACTTACTAACAATAATTATGTTTTGGAAAGCAAGACTCCCTTTCTTTGTAAATCTTCTTACTCATCGTTCTAACTGTACATTTATGGTCAACTAAAAAATATGTATAAATCTTTATTAAACTTCTTTAAAACTTTCTCAGTTACTAGTCACTTGTACGCTACCTGCTTTACAAGCGAAGTGGCATATTAAATATGTGGCATTGTGTGTTCATGCCACAATATTCCTTAGAAATTACATCAGCCATTTGGTCACCTTTGACATGTGCAACGTAGAAAATTTGAAAAGTTATAGAGTGGATTTTTAACTGTACAGTTTATACAAGTAAAACTTCTAAATTAATTCGGGGTTTTCTATGAGTAATTGAATAAAATTAAACTAGAACTGAACTAGAATTGAACTAGAACTGAACTAGAACTGAACTAGAACTGAACTAGAACTGAACTAGAACTGAACTAGAACTGAACAAGTAAAACTTCTAAATTAATTCGGGTTTTTCTATGAGTAATTGAATAAAATTAAACTAGAACTGAACTAGAATTGAACTAGAACTGAACTAGAACTGAACTAGAACTGAACTAGAACTGAACTAGAACTGAACTAGAACTGAACTAGAACTGAACTAGAACTGACCTAGAACTGAACTAGAACTGAACTAGAACTGAACTAGAACTGAACTAGAACTGAATTAGAACTGAACTAGAACTGAACTAGAACTGAACTAGAACTGAACTAGAACTGAACTAGAACTGAACTAGAACTGAACTAGAACTGAACTAGAACTGAACTAGAACTGAACTAGAACTGAACTAGAACTGAACTAGAACTGAACTAGAACTGAACTAGAACTGAACTAGAACTGAACTAGAACTGAACTAGAACTGAACTAGAACTGAACAATAAATGAACTAGAACTGAACTAGAACTGAAATAGAACTGAACTAGAACTGAACTAGAACTAAATTAGAACTGAACTAGAACCGAACTAGTACTGAAATAGAACTGAACTAGAACTGAACTAGAACTGAACTAGAACTGAACTAGAACTGAACTAGAACTGAACTAGAACTGAACTAGAACTGAACTAGAACTGAACTAGAACTGAACTAGAACTGAACTAGAACTGAACTAGAACTGAACTAGAACTGAACTAGAACTGAACTAGAACTGAACTAGAACTGAACTAGAACTGAAGTAGAACTGAAGTAGAACTGAACTAGAACTGAACTAGAACTGAACTAGAACTGATCTAGAACTAAACTAGAACTGAACTAGAACTGAACTAGAACTGAACTAGAACTGAAGTAGAACTGAACTAGAACTGAACTAGAACTGAACTAGAACTGAACTAGAACTGACCTAGAACTGAACTAGAACTGAACTAGAACTGACCTAGAACTGACCTAGAACTGAACTAGAACTGAACTAGAACTGAAGTAGAACTGAACTAGAACTGAACTAGAACTGAACTAGAACTGAACTAGAACTGAACTAGAACTGAACTAGAACTGAACTAGAACTGAACTAGAACTGAACTAGAACTGAACTAGAACTGAACTAGAACTGAACTAGAACTGAACTAGAACTGAACTAGAACTGAACTAGAACTGAACTAGAACTGAACTAGAACTGAACTAGAACTGAACTAGAACTGAACTAGAACTGAACTAGAACTGAACTAGAACTGAACTAGAACTGAACTAGAACTGAAGTAGAACTGAAGTAGAACTGAACTAGAACTGAGCTAGAACTGAACTAGAACTGAACTAGAACTCAACTAGAACTCGATGAACACTGAAACAAAACGTTTTGCTATTATTTAAGCATCTGAACGTTTCTAACTAATTCCTTAGCAACAATCACTTTTTTTCAACACTTACAACAATTCACATATGTATAATAATCCCTGAAATCCGCTTAAAACGTCACTATCAATGAATGTCATTATTCATTACAAAAAGGTAAATGACTTACATTCAAAGCCAATTTTTCAATATTGCACAACTGCAACTAACTGCAGTAATAATCATATTTCTCAACTTTGATATGTGAACGCAGGCACAACATTATTTTATATTTAGAAAATAAAATAAAATCGAAGGCAATTTTACAATAGTTACGTGCATTTTTTAACGTTTTTCAAAATTATTATCTACAATTTTTCTCGCAAACCCCACCAATAGATGGATGTTGAGGAGGAGATAAAAAACACATCACGCCATCAATAAAGTGCAAAGATTACAATTTTAATTAAATTAATATTGATTTAAATATTTAAATAAAAATATAAGTGGAAGAAATAAGTAAATGTTTACAGAAATCATGAAGAATTAAGTGTTCTTCGAAGTGGCTGTTTATAGATATTTCAAGGAACTTTTTGTTTAAGGGGTTTTTGGGGTGAGGAAGGCAGATTTTGTTAGAAAAACATAATATATAACGCTGAAAGCTTAATAATTCAATTTATGCTTGTTGGTGGCCGCCCATAAAGTTTTATCTATAACATCACTGAGAAAATTGTGTGTCAACTTAATTATGACAAGTCAAACTAATTATAAATCAGCCTAAAAAACAGACAACAATAATAAGAAAAGAGATCACACACTTTTCTTGTATACGAGGTCAGTTTGAAAATTCAGTATTAGCAGAAATAGAACAGAACTAGAACAGAATTAGAACAGAATTACAACAGAACTAGAACAGAACTAGAACAGAACTAGAACAGAATTAGAACAGAACTAGAACAGAACTAGAACAGAACTAGAACAGAACTAGAACAGAACTAGAACAGAACTAAAACAGAACTAGAACAGAACTAGAACAGAACTAGAACAGAACTAGAACAGAACTAGAACAGAACTAGAACAGAACTATAACAGAACTAGAAGAGAACTAGAACAGAACTAGAACAGAACTAGAACAGAAACTAGAACAGAACTAGAACAGAACTAGAACAGAACTAGAACAGAACTAGAACAGAACTAGAACAGAACTAGAACAGAACTAGAACAGAACTAGAACAGAACTAGAACAGAACTAGAACAGAACTAGAACAGAACTAGAACAGAACTAGAACAGAACTAGAACAGAACTAGAACAGAACTAGAACAGAACTAGAACAGAACTAGAACAGAACTAGAACAGAACTAGAACAGAACTAGAACAGAACTAGAACAGAACTAGAACAGAACTAGAACAGAACTAGAACAGAACTAGAACAGAACTAGAACAGAACTAGAACAGAACTAGAACAGAACTAGAACAGAACTAGAACAGACACTAGAACAGAACTAGAACAGAACTAGAACAGAACTAGAACAGAACTAGAACAGAACTAGAACAGAACTAGAACAGAACTAGAACAGAACTAGAACAGAACTAGAACAGAACTAGAACAGAACTAGAACAGAACTAGAACAGAACTAGAACAGAAACTAGAACAGAACTAGAACAACTAGAACAGACTAGAACAGAACTAGAACAGAACTAGGAACAGAACTAGAACAGAACTAGAACAACTAGAACAGAACTAGAACAGAACTAGAACAGAACTAGAACAGAAACTAGAACAGAACTAGAACAGAACTAGAACAGAACTAGAACAGAACTAGAACAGAACTAGAAACAGAACTAGAACAGAACTAGAACAGAACTAGAACAGAACTAGAACAGAACTAGAACAGAACTAGAACAGAACTAGAACAGAACTAGAACAGAACTAGAACTAGAACAGAACTAGATCAGAAGTAGAACAGAACTAGAATAGAACTAGAACAGAAGTAGAACAGAACTAGAATAGAACTAGAACAGAACTAGAACAGAACTAGAACAGAAATAAAACAGAACTAGAACAGAACTAGAACTATAACAGTTCTAGAAAAGGAATAGAACTAGAACAGAACTAGAACAGAACTAGAACAGAAGTAGAACAGAACTAGAACAGAACTAGAACAGAAGTAGAACAGAATTAGAACAGAACTAGAACAGAACTAGAACAGAACTAGAACAGAACTAGAACAGAACTAGAACAGAACTAGAACAGAACTAGAACAGAACTAGAACAGAACTAGAACAGAACTAGAACAGAACTAGAACAGAACTAGAACAGAACTAGAACAGAACTAGAACAGAACTAGAACAGAACTAGAACAGAACTAGAACAGAACTAGAACAGAACTAGAACAGAACTAGAACAGATACTAAAACAGAACTAGAACTGAATTAGAACTGAATTAGTACTGAATTAGAACTGAATTAGAACAGAACTAGAACTGAATTCGAACAGAACTAGAAGAGAACTAGAACTGAAAGTTTTTTATTTAGAAATAAAAATATGTAAAAAAATTGGAAAATTAAAATGTTTTGTAAAATTTGCTTTATGTCCAAAAGTTACTTTTCCAACTGCACTAATACCAAGCAATCACTTAAAAGAAATTAAAAACAAGAGGAAACAACAATTAATAATTGAGTTAAATTACAAACTTGCAGCAAAACGTAGTAAAATCATTTTTTTTTTTCTTTATAAAAATCTAAGAAAAAAACAACAACTATAACAATCAAACAAAAAATTATTGACCTTTTTCTCATGTTTTCGTTTAATTTAAACAAATTGCGAGTGAATCAAATTAGAAAAAAAGGGGCGCGCACATCATCATCAGTCTTCAAGTCATATGTGAAATCAAACTAAAATCAAACTTCTACTACGTCAACAAAAATTTTATTATTGTTGGTTTTTTGCTACTGATAATAATTTAAATTAAATCAAAACAATAACAAATAAATATTCTGTATAAAAATAACAATAATAACTATATAAATTATGTGTGTTAGTAGTAAAAGAAACGCAGAAAACAACAAAAATTATGCTAGTAATAGTATTTTTCATATTATTCATACGTACACGTATTCAAATATTTATACATATAGAGAAAAATCTGTTAAAAATCATTTCAATTTTATCACTAATACAATCAATATTATTTATACATATACTCATCATAAGTGTATGAATATATGCAAATGAGATAGATAGATGATCACGTTCTCTTTTGTTTTTGTTTTAATTTTTTTTAGTTTTTTGCTTTTTTGTTGTTGCAGTTGCTGGTGTGTATGTGTGTGTGCGTTTATTTCACTGGCATAAACGAAGTAAACAAGAGACGAGCCCTCAAATATGAATCAAAAACAAAAACAATTGAATGGAAAAACATTAAATGGAGGGGAAAAACAGCAACAATAAATCACGAATATACTCAAACGCACAAATGTGATAGAAATATTGTATAATAAATTGCAGATATTTAAAAGAAAGCTTTTTTAAGAAAAATGGTTTCTATAAAATTATACAAAACTACGAAATTAACTACTATTTTTTTCTTAAAAAGTAGTAAATTATGACCATGTTATTATAAAAGTTATTTAAAAAAATAATTGTTACTAAATATAACTTTAATTTTCGTTTTTAAAATAGTAGTAAATCTACTACATTTTTATTAAAAAGCCTAAAATTTTACTTTTTTTGTAGTGAATATGAATTCTTATCATTTAGACATGAATTATATATTATTTTCTTCAACATTTTTTGCTAAACGTAGTAGAAAAATACTTCTTTTTTGCAAAAGGTAGTAATTTATAAAAAAATTGTTAATGCAATTTACTTAAAATGCACAAATTATATGAAAAACAAGTTTATTTCTGGATTTTGAAATAGTAGTAGATATACTACTTTTTTCAAAAAGTATGAAATTTCTGAAATTATGTTATATAATGTGATTTTTGGTAAATTGAACTTTTAAAAAATACAATTTTTCCATCAAATTATAAAAAAAGTACTAAATTAGCTACTACTTTTTAATGAAAAGTTGTAAACCATAAACATTTTATTTTAAAAGTTATTTAAAATGAATAATTGTTGCTGAAAATAACTTTAATTTTAATTTTTAAAATAGTAGTAAATCTACTACTTTTTGCTAAAAAGTCAAAAAATATTACATTTTTGTAGTGAATATGATTTCTTATCATTTAAATTTTAATTAAATGTTACTTTCTATTAAAGTATGTGTAAAACGTAGTAGAAAAATACTATTTTTTCACAAAAGGTAGTAATTTATATAAAATGTTTAATAAAATTTACTTAAAATGAACAAAGTATATGAAAAACATGTTTTTTTTTTAATTTTAAAATAGTAGTAGAAATACTACTTTTTGAAAAAACTATGGAATTTTTAAAATTTTGTTATGGAATATGATTTCTTAAAAGTTTAACTTTAAATAAAAGTTCTTTTGTTACACTTTTTTTTAAATATACAATAAATTAGTTACTACTTTTTTTGAAAAAAAGTAGTCAATTATAAAATTATATTAAATTTTTATTACTTTTGCTTTAATTTAAAAAGATATTACAGAACCATGTTAATTTGTTAATTTTAAAATAGTAGTAGAAATACTACTTTTTGAAAAAAAAGTGATATTTTTAAGGCTTTGCTATAGATTAGGATTTCTTCATATTTATATTCAATATCATATTTGTTCATTTTAAAATAGTAGTAAGCAGTAGCAGCTATTTGAGAGAATGAATTGTTACGTGGAAATATAAATGAATTTAAATTCGAAGAAAAAGTTTAGTAATTTAATGAAAAACATAAAAATTTAATACTTATTTCAAAAAGTAGTATAATTTTTATGTTTTTCATTAAATTACTAAACTTTTTCTTCAAATTTAAATTCATTTATATTTCCACGTAACAATTCATTCTCTCTAATAGCTGCTGTCCTTATCTCTTTAAAAACCTACATATGAAATCGTAAATTAAAAACTTTATTTCATTGATGATTGGTGCCTAAATTACTCAATGTTGTTTGCTGTTACTGCTGCTTGGCCATTGATAAACGATCGAGCCCAAAAAAACCCAAAATCAAAATGAAAAAAAAAAAAAAACAAAAAAATATTTTGCTGACGTAGACAAACACACGTTTAACAAAAAAAATAATTCTTGATTTTTAATAAAATTATAAAACGCAGAATATTAAAAGACAACTACAAAAAAGTTACAACTTGTGTAGAACGAACCTACTACCAATTAAGTTGAGTGAACGTTTAAACAACTTTATATATAAATTGATTATAGATAAAGAAATAAAAATTTAAAAAATTTTAAAAAATATTAAAGACAATTAACGACCTTGAACCAAAGGTCGTTGCAAGAACTTTTTTATTATATGTATATAAATAAAAAATTTAAATAAATCTTTAAAAATATAAGATATTTTATTAGAAAAAATTTTGTCTCAAACTGTACTTGTTTGGACAACAACATAAAAAATTATACATATACACACAAGAATGTTGTATTTATAACTAAATACCTCATCATGATCATCATCATCATAGACATGTGATAACGAGCCCCTTTATTTATTTATTTATTTATTTATGAAAAAAATAAATTTATTGCGTATTGAATTTATAATCAGTTTTAGTTAAAAGAACTGCACATGTATGACACATAAATTAATCAAAATTAAACGTTATTGTTAAGGCATAAAACTATTAATAGGGATTCTATGGAAAATAGTATTTTTTTTTATTAAAAACATTTAAAATCTAAGAAAACAGATTAAAAACTTATCAATTTCAAATAAAAATGATAAAAATTATGTACGTTTTACGAATAAAATTGTATTTTATTTTTGCAATTTTCTAATTTCCTTGAAAACTAACATCTTTAAATAAAATAACTTTCTTTGTTAGAAAAAAAACAACAACCTTGAAAATTAATATCTTTACTTGCTATTGTTACTTGTCCATAAAAACATATTTTCATATTCATCCTGTTTATATGTATATCCTGACCCCCAAAAGCCATAGTATTGTTACAATTTTGTTGTTGTTATTATTGTCTGTTTTTAATGTATGTATGTATGTATGTAATTTCTTATTTGTGTGTGTATCAACAAGAGAGGATATACAAGAGTTAATATTGTTCACTATTAATATGTGCTCCTTAAAGTATGCTTCAATTATGAACTTGTTTTTTCTTTACTTTTTTAACATTCCAAACTGTTATACGAACATGTGTGGCAAGGAATGAGATCATCAATAAAATAAAATATATTAATTTTTGTTGACTATAGCCTATAGACTAGACTATAGAATAGATTATAGATTAGGCTATAGACTAGACTAAAGAATATACTTTAGATTAGGCTATAGACTAGACTACATAATATACTATGGTCTGCTATGTGGACTATTTATCAAAACTTTATACATTAAAAAAGTACCGAAAATGTCGTGGGAGTACCGCGGTATTTTTCCATATCAAAGAATACTGAATAGAGTACTAAAGTACTGGATTTTATATGCCTGATTCCGGCGTTTCACTGTCCCCTGCGCATGCTCTACATTTATCTGAAATCGGTCGTTCTGCAGTGGTCGAAATGAATGATATGGTGTCATTAAATTCAAACTTCAAAAATGGTAAATATTTTAAATATATTCATGATTCATGCCCATTTTTGGTTAATTTAGGCGTAATACCCATAATTTTGAACCAGCTATTCTTATAATAACAAGACATTATGTTAAAAATAATAATTTAAGTTAATTTTGTTGGGCGTAACTTTAATATGAAAAAGTTACTTTTCAAGTGAAACGCCACACCCACTATATTTTCCGCCCATTTTTATTTCTATATAGAAGAAATAATCAAAAATACTGAATACCGTTGAAACAGTTTAAGATTTGAAAATAAGAGATAAACTGTTAAATAAAAATTATTTTAACAGTTTAAGATTTAAAAGTATAGTAACTATTTATATTTCTAGTAGGAAGTGCCACGCCCACTATTTTAATATCATTCATTTAATATAAATTTCGTAAAATGTAAATGAAATTACTTGTGTACAATTTTATTACACGATTTATTATAGAATTAAATATAGTATATATTAAAATCATTAATTTGAATCGAAGATGCCATGTCCACTATTCAGCTACCGCCTCTTTTTTTTATTGCTAATGAATTTATAATTAATTATTTAACTTTTGCAATGTTTTGATAAAGAGAGAGGTGAAACGCCCACTTTATGACTCATCCCATTTTAATTCAAAATACATATAGTTGTAATCGTATTATAATTATCAAGGTGTTCATGTTTTTTTTTTAATTATGAAAGTTGCTAAGAAAATTTCAAGCAGATGAGTATAGCTGCAAGCCCCCAGAAAAAGTAAATCATCAAAAAATTCTTAAAATATATTTCAGAACTTCTTTCAAAGTAGAAAATAATTGTATATACATAGCTTGGTATTTAATGGCACCAGATTGTATATTTTGATTAATGTGTCTCTGGCACTTTTTTTCGAAATTTGGTCCTCTTTAAGGAGTAAACGGGCAGAAGCAGTATTTTGGTACTTTTTGTATACATCTTTGAAACCACAGAATATAGAAATAAAATTAATGTCACATTTGTACCTTTTTGAAGAATTAAGTATATAATTTTGGTACTTTTTAAAAATTAGGGCTAAGGGGTAAATAGACTTCATTACGATATTATTATTTTTTTTTTTTTTTAATAAAATTTTTGTTGCTTCAGTAGGGATGAAAAAAAGTACCAAAAAGGGACATAAAAGCGAACATATAGACTGAATTTTTAAAAAAATGGTAGATTAAGGGCCAATATCTCAACCACCGGTTATCGTTTAACTGCTAGATATACTGCCGGTTGGGCGCCATTAAATTTATGTAACGGTTTAGCGATGTGCCCTATCCTTCAGGCCAAGAACTTTAAAGCTAAAACTTTTCGAAATTTTGAATTCTCTTGATTTTTATAGAAAACGTTACATTCATATGTAAGACCCGGGAAACGATTTTGTAAATGTATAATATTTTTATTATTTTCTTAAAAAAAAATTAAAAATATTGCATTTTCATAACTTTAAGAGAAATTTTCTATAAGAAAACTTTATAATTCTGAAGCTCAGAGTTACAAAATTAATTCAGTTTAAAACACCGAGTAAATTATCTATTTAAAATAGTAATACAATCACGATAAAAATCATTATTTAATTTTATCTACACAATTCTCTAAATTTTTCATCACCTACACCACTGTATTATTGCTAACTTGTAGCTTATATTACAATAACCTGTTGCATATCTTAGGGTGTTTCAAATTAAACTGTTTCTAATATAAACGGAAATGCAACTATATCTAACGCATATAACACTTTATTAAAGAATTGCTTTTAAGTTTTAAATAAAAAAATAAAATTTTAAAATAATAATAATAATAAATTCATACCTGGGCCATTTTGATTGTAATTATTTAATATACTTTTTTATAAAAAATATTAAACTTGGTAGAACGTTCTTTAATTGTCTTTAATAATTAGCAAACAAACAAAAAATTTGAGAGTTGCTGCTTTTTATTTACAAATTGCCGCGAAATATTACACTTTTGTTTATTTTATTTAAAATAAATTTTTGTTTCTTTTTTAAGAATATGCAAAATCAAATTGTTTCTGTTGATTTTGTTTTATTTTCTTTTTATTTTCAACTTTTTGTTTAATATTTTTTTGTTATATTTGTATAAACAAATAACGCAAAATAACACTGAGTAGAGTCTTAAGAAATACAATTTTATATTGATACTTCTTTGAAGGAGGAATTGTATGGAATGTTCAAATAACAGTTGAATCACTCATTTATATATCATTCAATCGTTAGTCGTACTTTCATCGGTCGACCGGCATTCAGTCATTTCTGGCCGTAGGAAACTCAGTAGAACAAAAACAGCAGGCTGTCAATTGTATCAACAAAAAAAACTAATAATGTTAAATGATAAAAGGAGAAGAGAATCAAAAAGCAACAATAATAAAATGAATTCAAACTAATTATTATATTGAGTTGTAGAGTATTGAGTTGTGTTGAATTGAGAAAAATGTTGCATTTTTCTCTAATACACTGTTAAACATGCGCAAAAGTTTTTATTACTACAAATTATCAATGAATTTTTTTCTTGTATTTTTGTTTTAATTTAAAGAAAACTAACTGCACATTGGTTTATTAAGGATTAAAGGAAAATTATTATAAAATTTAAATAAAAATTCACGCCTTTTAACAGTTTTTGTTTTAACAGTTTGACAATTATTATGGCTAAACTATGTTTTATATCTAAACGATATACTAAAGCTATATTTAAAATTCAAATTTTGTATAAATTAACAGGTTTAAATGCATACATCTTTTTTCATTGGCTTCTTCCTTTTTAAATGATTTTAGAAATCATGACAAATCTTTGTAATCTCAACATTATTATAACCGTATAAATGCATTAAGAATTACTTCTAACAGTTTACGTAGTCGTTTCATTGAATTCGCTTAAGAACTCCAACGATTTGACCCAAATACATTGAAAATTATCGAACAATTGACGTAAAATCACTGCAATCACAATTAATCATGTTCACTCACAACATTCGACAATAGGTGTTTACTAATACACAGAGAAATTCGACTTTTTAGAGGAAACTTTCAATAAACTACTTCATCAGACTAAAGACTAACTATACAGTAGTTTAGAATATAATTTATAGTTCATACTATAGAATAGTTTCTAATACAGACCATAGAGAACAGATAAGACTATAGAATAAACTATAGCATAGCCTATACTACAGACTGGACTATAATCTATATAATAGACTAAACTATAGTCCATATCATAATCTAAATTTTAGATTTTCGGGTATGCTTTAGACTTAACTAAATACCACACTTGATTATATTCCAGATTTTATTCCCGACTAAAGAAATAGACTTAAGGCTAAACTATTTTCCAGAATGTAGTATATAGTCCAGAATACAGATAAGACTATAGACCAGACGATGGACTAGACCATAGTTCAGAATATAGGACAGACTATAGTCCAAATTGTACACTATATAGTAGACTAAACTGTAATTTAGACTAAAGATTTAGACTATAGTCTAGAATATAGAATAGACTATAGACTAATCTATAATGTAGACTATAAACAAAACTATAGTTCAGACTACGGACTAAACTATAGTCTATATTATAGACTAGACTTAAGGCCAGATTGTAAACTAGACTACAGATTAAACTACCCTCCCACACTATAGTCCAGACTATAGCCCAACCTATAGACTAGATTATAGTTCAGACTATCGTCTAGTCTACAGTCTAGACACATTAATTAGACTATTATGCAGACTATAGAATAGACTATAATCCCGACTTTAGACCAGACTATAGACTAAACTATAGTCCAGACCATAGACTAAACTATAGATTAAACTATAGGCCAGACTATAGACTAAACTATACTCCAGACTAGACTGTAGTCCAGACTATAGACTAGACTGTATTCCAGACTATAGACTAGACTGTATTCCAGATTATAGAATATACTGTAATCCAGATTATAGACAAGACTGTAGTTCAGACTATAGTGCAGACTATAGACAAGTCTTTAGTCCAGATTGTAAATAATCGTATACTATAGTTCAGACTATAGACTATCGACTATACTACAGTCTAGATACATTGATTAGACTATAATCCAGATTACTGAGTAGACTGCAATCCCGACTATAGACTAGACTGAAGTCAAGACTATAGACTAAACTATAGGACTGTCTATATATTAAACTATAGGCCAAACTATATACTAAACTATAGGCTAGACTATAGACTAAACTATAGGCCAGGCTAGACTATAGACTACACTAGAGGTTAGACTAAAGACTAAACTATAGGCAAGACCAGACTAGACTATAGACCTGATTGTACACTAGATTATAATCCCGACTATAGACTTGACTGTAGTCCAGACTATAGACTAGACTGTAGTCCAGACTATAGACTAGACTGTAGTCCAGACTATAGACTAGACTGTAGTCCAGACTATAGACTAGGCTGTAGTCCAGACTATAGACTAGACTGTAGTCCAGACTATAGACTAGACTGTAGTACAGACTTTAGACCAAACTATAGACTAGACTATAGTCCAAACTATAGACTAGACTATAATCCAGATCATGAACTAGGCTATAGTGCAGACTATGAACTTAACTATAGTACAGACTGTGGATTAAACTATAGTCCAGACTACTGACTAAACTATAGTCCAGAATATCTGTAGACTATACTTTAGTCCTGATTGTAAACTAGATATTGTCCAGACTATAGATTAAACTACATTCCTAGACTATAGACTAGACTACAGTCTAGAAACATTGATTAGACTATAATCCATTATAGAGTAGACTATAATCCCGACTATAGACTAGACTATATGCCAGACTGTTGACTAAACTATAGACCAGACTATAGACTAAACTATTGGCTACACTATAGACTAGACAATAGTCCAGATTGTAGTCTAGACTATAGTCCAGATTTTACACTAAACTGTAGTCCTAACACAGACTAGATTACATATTTGGCTAATGTATACTAAACTATTCTCCAGCAAACTAAATATTCTAATTAAAAATTCTTCATAAATTTTAAATCCCGAAAGAAAATTATTTATTTTTTCTCCCTGTATATTCGTTTATTCAAACATCAATATTTAAATAAGTTGCATTTTAAGTTAATAGATCGCAAGTTGAATTTCAAATGCATTTATTGTATGTAAAATACAAAGGTTAGTAAAATTTTAAATTATATAGTGACGTACTTAGTTCAATGAGATTTAAGATAAAAACTTATATCCTTTCTAGAAGTTTTGCAAGAAAAAAGACCACGTGTTTTAAAGTCTCGTTTTTATATAAATAAAATAGGTTGTCAATTGAAATCAAAAACAAAAAGATTTCTTATATATATACACGTCCAATAATTTAGTAGGTAAAAGACCTAAATCACGTTCAAGATATGAAAATATGCCTATAAATTTTTTGTTAGTAAATTTATAATTTATTTTTATTTAACGATAAAAATTATGAGTAATTTACGATATCAAAACAAGAGATTAAAATATATTTTCTTAATATGAATGATAAACAAATTTGTTAAATGTTTTGATATAGTTTTTAATAAAATAGATAGGGTTTGCTAATTTTATAGAGATGTTCCATTACAAATTTAATTTATTTATAAAGAAAATATGGGCGAAATCAGTAAAATGGGCGTGGCACTTCCTATACAAAGTATCATAGTTTAGTGCATATCACTCTGTAAACATAAAACGTAGACAATGATCATTACATCATTATCATAATAGTGGGCGTGGCGCTTTCATGAATACTATGTAATCCGATTTTTTAATATCTTCAATAACCAGATGTAATGAAAATGTTATCATTTTCTTATTCCCCACCAAGAGTTCAGGCCCAATTACCTCCCATTATGATGTTTGTTGATGATAACAATTCAAAAGGATTTAATTACCAGCTAAATGAGGCCAATTAAACTCGAATGCTTTTGATATAAATAATTTAATAATAACAAAATTTGACAATTGTCAACAGAATGAATTGTTAGTGTCATAGCAACAACAATGTAATAACAGTAGATTTGATCACAACGATTATAATTATTACAATAAATATGACAGGCGTCATATGTATATTTATTTCATATATCCTGTTATGAATGTCTAACACATGATGATATTTGTTGTCTAATTATCACAGCATGTAACCACAAATTTTTTATGTTATTTACTAACTGTTTAACTGGAGAACTAAAATGATAATGGGTTACTGATGAGTAAATGTTGGGAGGGAAATGAGAAAAGATGTCAATTATATTTTATTTTGTTAAATCATCAATGACATTCTTCTAACCAGGGAGAGCTAAAGCTTAAAAAAAAGATTAGACAGGTTCGTTAAAAAGGATGCAGAGATATATGTAGACATTTCCAATGGATTTTAATGGACAATAGTCTAGTCTATAGTCTGGACTATAGGGTAGTCTTTAGTCTGGACTATAGTCTTGTCTACAGTCTGGACTATAGTTTTGTTATAGTCTGGACTATAATCCTGTCTATAGTCTTGTCTATAGTCTGGACTATAGACTTGTCTATAGTCTGGACAATAGTATTTTCTATAGTCTGGACTATAATCTTGTCTATAGTCTAGATTATAGTATTGTCTACAGTCTGGACTGTAGTTTGGTCTAAAGTCTTGTCTATAATCTGGACTATAGTCTTGTCTATAGTCTGGACTATAGTCTTGTCTATAGCCTGGACTATAGTCTAGTCTATAGTCTGGACTGTAGTCTTGTCTATAGTCTGGACTATAGTCTTGTTTATAGTCTGGACTATAGTCTTGTCTATAGTCTGGACTATAGTCTTGTCTATAGTCTGGACTATAGTCTTGTCTATAGTCTGGACTATAGTCTTGTCTATAGTCTTGACTATAGTTTGGGCTATAGACTTGTCTATAGTCTGGACTATAGTCTTGTCTATAGTCTGGACTATAGTTTTGTCTATAGTCTAGACTATAGTCTTGTCTATAGTCTGGACTATAGACTTGTCTATAGTCTGGACTATAGTCTTGTCTATAGTCTGGACTATAGTCTTCTCTATAGTACGGACTATAGTCTTGTCTATAGTTTGGGCTATAGACTTGTCTATAGTCTGGACTATAGTCTTGTCTATAGTCTGGACTATAGTCTTGTCTATAGTCTGGACTATAGTCTTGTCAATAGTCTGGACTATAGTCTTGTCTATAGTCTTAACTATAGTCTTGTCTATAGTCTGGATTATAGTCTTGTCTATAGTCTGGACTATAGTCTAGTCTATAGTCTGGACTATAGTCTAGGCTCTAGTCTGTACTATAGTCTAGGCTCTAGTCTGTACTATAGTCTAGTCTATAGCCTGGACTATAGTTTAGTCTGTAGTCTGGACTATAGTCTAGTCTATAGTCTGGATTATAGTCTATTCTATAGTCTGGTCTGTAGTCTGGACTATGGTCTAGTCTATAGTCTGGACTATAGTCTAGTCTATAATCTGGACTATAGTCTAGTCTATAATCTGGACTATAGTCTAGTCAATAGTCAGGACTATAGTTTAGTCTATAGTCTAGACTATAGTTTAGTCTATAGTCTGGCCAATAGTCAACTCTATAGGCGGGACTATAATCTTGTCTATAGTCTGGACTATAGTCTTGTCTATAATCTAGTATATTGTCTGGACTATAGTCTAGTCTATAGTCTGGACTAAAGGCTAGTTTGTAGTTTGCACTATAGGCTAGTCTATAGTCTGGACTATAGTCTAGTTTATAGTCTGGACTATAGTCTAGTCTATAGTCTGGACTATAGTCTAGTCTCTAATCTGGACTATAGTCTAGTCTATAGTCTGGACTATAGTCTAGTCTATAGTCAGGACTATTGTCTGGACTATAGTCTAGTCTTTAGTCTAATCCATAGGCTAATCTATAATCTGGACTATAGTCTTGTCTATAGTCTAATCTATAGTCTGGACTATAAGTCTTGCCTATAGTCTGATCTATAGTCTGGTCTGTTCTAAAGTCTCGTCCGTTGTCTGGACTATTGGTTAGTATACAGTATTTAAGCTGTTTAGACTGATTGTGCAGAAGAGAAGCCAAACGTCATTTACCTTGGGTGGCCATGTGAAATTTTTTGCGAGCCATTGTAATGTCATTTTATGTATATTACATTTATACGTAAATATATTATTTTATTTATTTGTATCATAACAATTGCTTCAATTAATGTCATGTTGTCAAATATACTAAATACACATATGAATCCTTATTAAGGTTTTATTTTATTCATCATCATCGCATGTAAGAGTTTTTTTATATTTAACTTTATTTCAGTTATTTTTTTATAGTTTCTTTAGTAAAATAACAAAAAAACGAAAAACAAATCATATCTTATCAATTGACAACAGTACAAATAAGAATCCTAAATTTGAAAGTAAATGTGAATATCAAGTGGAAATAATATTGAGTGTCAATGCGAAGTACTACTCGGTTGTCATGAATTTAACACTCAATTAGTTAACGATTTCATTACATGTTTTATTATTATCATTATTATTATGTATTCATACGATTGAATTAAACTCAAACTTGACTGATTGATCATGTGTGTGTCTTTTTGTGAAAGAAAATTCTGGGTGGGATTTATAATATTTCATATCGCAACCAATAAAATCATTTATAGAATAATTGATCCATTGAATGATTGCAGAAAATGTGAAAATGACATCTGAACTTTTGAAAGTCCGATAAGAAGTAATAAATTAGAAATTCCGCTTTCTAGCTACTTTCATTCAGGTCCTAACATTTAGATGAACATACGGACAGACAGACGGGCACAGATCGTTTTAGAATCTAATAAAGTACCACCATATATATTCCACTGTCGGTCTACAACCATTATTTCGATGTATTATAAACAGAATGACAAAATAAATATGACAGACAGACAAACAGACACCTCTAAACCGACTCGGAAATTAGACGTCATGAAATCGCCTCGAAAATAACTTTAAGCCTATTGATGGTGGGGGGTATAAAATTCAGTAGACTCATTTAAATTCTTAATAATTGTATCATTTTACGTCACAGAACATAAAATATCGCTGCATTTTATCGGCTTCTTTTATTTAATCAAAATTATTCACAATATTTATGTAAGTATGTATGTATATCTGTGTGCAAAGTAATTGAGTGCTTTCTCTTTCTCATAGTGTAAATGTGTCTGTAATCATTTGCAACCAGAGGAAAAAATACAAGACCCACCCAAAGGCCGACTCACTAGTTCAGTCCACAAAGTACACAACCCCTTTCGAGGCGGATAAAATTCTTTAAGTGTAAATTTATTATTTAAATATTTTGAACTTTTAAACATCTATTCTTAGATCCCGATCGGTCCTTTCTGAATTTATTTATATTTAATAATTTATTGACTTTTTCCACTGTATTATAATATATACTCCATAGTTTGACCTATAACCTACTGTATAGTCTGGACTATAGTCTACTCTATAGTCTGGACTATAGAACAGTCTATAGTCTGGACTATAGAACAGTCTATAGTCTGGACTATAGAACAGTCTATAGTCTGGACTATAGTATAGTCTATAGTCTGGACTATAGTATAGTCTCTAGTGTGGACTATAGTATAGTCTATAGTCTGGACTATTGTATAGTCTACAGTCTGGACTATAGTATAGTCTACAGTCTGGACTATAGTATAGTCTATAGTCTGGACTATAGTATAGTCTATAGTCTGGACTATAGTATAGTCTATAGTCTGGACTATAGCATAGTCTATAGTCTGGACTATAGTATAGTCTAAAGACTGGACTATAGTATAGTCTATAGCCTGGACTATAGCATAGTCTATAGTCTGGACTATAGTATAGTCTATAGTCTGGACTATAATATAGTCTATAGTCTGGACTATAGGATAGTCTATAGTCTGGACTATAGTATAGTCTGTAGTCTGGACTATAGTATAGTCTGTAGTCTGGACTATAGTATAGTCTGTAGTCTGGACTATAGTATAGTCTGTAGTCTGGACTATAGTATAGTCTGTAGTCTGGACTATAGTATAGTCTGTAGTCTGGACTATAGTATAGGCTGTAGTCTGGACTATAGTCTAGTCTATAGTATAGTCTATAGTCTGGACTATAGTACAGTCTATAGTCTGAACTATAGCATAGTCTATAGTCTGGACTATAGTATTGTCTATAGTCTGGACTATAGCATAGTCTATAGTCTGGACTATAGTATGGTCTATAGTCTGGACTATAGTATAGTCTATAGTCTGTACTATAGTATAGTCTATAGTCTGGACTATAGTATAGGCTATAGTCTGGACTATTGTATAGTCTATACTCTTGGACTATAGTATAGTCTATAGTCTGGACTATAGTATAGTCTATAGTCTGGACTATAGTATAGTCTATAGTCTGGACTATAGTATAGTCTATAGTCTGGACTATAGTATAGTCTATAGTCTGGACTATAGTATAGTCTATAGTCTGGACTATAGTATAGTGTGTAGTCTGGACTATAGTATAGTGTGTAGTCTGGACAATAGTCTAGTCTATAGTCTGGACGATAGTATAGTCTATAGTCTGGACTATAGTATAGTCTATAGTCTGGACTATAGTATATTCTATAGTCTGGACTATAGTATAGTCTGTAGTTTGGACTATAGTATAGTCTATAATCTGGACTATAGTATAGACTATAGTATAGTCTATAGTCTGGACTATAGTATAGTCTATAGTCTGGACTATAGTATATTCTATAGCCTGGACTATAGTATAGTCTATAGTCTGGACTATAGTCTTGTCTGTAGTCTACTTTATTAGGGTATTGCTCTCTTCAGAGATTAGACGTGTTCCTTAGAGTTCACAGGGGGACGATTGTGACTCATCTCTAGCGTTCCCTGTGGTTGGAAAAGTACCATTGTTAAGGTAGGTGTTGCTAAGCACTTCGGCGTCTATATAGTCAATCCTACTTTACGGTAGAAATAGCTCAATTTTTAGGTCTAGAACTCCCGGATTAGATAATTATATAGTAGAGTGTCCCGAGGAACAGTCTTTTTAAGAATCTCATGTAGGAATACATCTTAAACGAAGCGTATTAGTGTATCAGATGAGAATAAAAACAATTCTTTTTTGAAAAGGGCCTCAGTCCCCTAACAGCCTCAGGGCCTCAGTTCCCTCTCAGTACAACAGTTTCAACAAAAATTCTCTGCAATCTCAAATAGTCTTGGTCTTAAAAATACCGTATTTTTAGAGCTTTTTTCAAGATATGTTCAGATTATAATTAAGATCGAATAATCAAGACCTAAAGGCCTCTTACGACATATACAAAATGTCTTGAGTTTTTAACGTCAACAGAATTAAAGCTGGAATATAATCAAACCATAAAGTAAAGGCTTTTTATTAGGCCTCTTACCTATTTATAACTCTGTGAAGTTACATACATTCATAAGTTTATTTCTATGTATGTATGTAGAAAATTAAAATATACAATAAAACAATCATCATCATCACATCTTGCGCTTTTATTTTCATTGAAATTTATGCAAAATCAATGCAGTACAATGACTACAACTAAAACAACAACAAAAACTAAACTGATGAAGATGTCATCTTGTTGCAATTGCATATAAAAAAATTCCTAAATATTTGTTCAACGGTCAATTTGTTCATGCTCAATTTCTTACACTTTGTTCAGATTGGCTGTACATTGATTTTGTAGGTATTCTTGATAGGAGATGGTATATAAATCTATTAAAAAGAACATGGACAAACAAATTAGAAATATACAATGGGTAAAGGTTCAAATCGTTACCTATTTAAGTTTGGATTAGATTTCGATTGGAAATATGCAATAGGAAAGGTTGTTCAAAATCGTTACTAATTAAAGTTTAGATTAGTTTGTGAAACAAATACACTTTTAACCACAAGTTTACTTTGATAAGACACCGAATTCGGTATCGAAAGATAATATATAATTCATAACTATATCAAAAGTTGAAAGTGAGTCCAAATTCTATATATAATTTCAATAATAGTAAAGCAAAGAGTAAAATAAAATCGTTTATGACCGTCCATAACAGATCTTGCAGTATATATTATGTGAGTCTGTTATACATAAGCTACATATTTGCATGTCTGCGTTTCGTTTGTTTCGTTTTATAAGATGTACGGTACCTCAGCCCGTTAACGCCCATTACCCATTCATGTCTCCGTTAATAATATGTACATTTATTTCACTTTTTAATTAAGTTGACGGCACGAGGTCTATATAGTCTTGAAGTGGACGTGCCTTTTTTCAATCAGACTATACTGACTGCAGATATAAATAATTGTTTTTATTATTTATACAAGAAAAGTATAATAAAAAAAAGATATTACTTACCCCTTCTTTTTAGTTGATGGCCAAAGAAATTTAGAACACATATTTTAAATCTGCAATAAGATATAAAAAATTATAAATTAATATAATTTTAAGATTCAAGCTAAATATTAAAATTTCAAAATCTTTATTATAATTTACTCTACCATTAGTTTATAAACAAAATTTATTTTATATTATAAAACATTAATAAGTATAAATTTTTTTAAGTATAATTTCAGACAATTTCTTTTTTAAAGTCATAAAACAATTTTTTTCAATTTGTTAATATGAAGCGCCATCTTTTGCAAATAATAACAAATAGTTTACAAGCTTTTTGCAATTATAAAAAAGAAAACTTTAAAAAGCTTTAAATAAATTAATTAAAACAGTATTGCCAAGTTTCTTTAAATTAAGAATTCCTATAATATATTTTATTATCCTGATTTGTATAAGGCTATGTATGCATGGTTGTCAGATCTTACAATATTGTCAGATATGTCAATGTGCTGATATCGGAAAATTGTTAGCAACAGGTAAATTGTCAGTTCGGATGGCCCCGCCGGGAATGCTTCCTTGATAATAGACCCATCTTGGTGTATTGCAATCGCGGGGTAGATAGGTGCTACCAATACCTCTAGTCTGCCGGAACTATAAATTGGTGTTTACAATTTACTGCCTGGCCTAGTCCTTGCTTAAATTGAAGATGTCTAACCAGAGCATCACATAATCTGATACTACGGGTGGCCAGTTGCCTATAGAACTTGTCCTGGCTGGTCTGTTGGTTGGGGTTCCATCGGGATCCACGTAGTGGCTGTGGTTGAAACCTAAATCGCAGGAAGGGGGTGCTTGGTTAAAAGACTGATACACGGTGAAATATAATTTCAAGATAAATAAGTCTTGTCTTTAAATATGATCCGTGTTTCGGACTACCAATTACGTCCCCTAGGTGCTGTTGCCGAATCAACGAAGCCTTCTCAGTAGTGTGGTTGAGCGACATATGAGGTTTAACCTTGTCGGGATGAGATTGAGTTTGATCTTCTTCAACGGGACTACTATGGCAAGAGATTAGATAGCTCGAACATTTGAGCAAAAGTGCTTGTACATGGACCGGCTTTAGCCATGTACAGAAATTGCCACCTAATTTCTTCATTGAAGATTGAAGGAGCGGGTGGTGAGTCATCACGAAGCTCACCTAGTGGTTGAAAAAGACCACCGTGAGGAAGGCCAACACGGCAGGTACTCACGTAAAGCACTTCGACTTAAATGTTAGTTCTGATGATTGTAGGAAAACCTTACAATTTCTCAAAAATTGTAAGTTTACACGATTGTTTGACATTTTCTGAACTTGTGTGACAACATTGTAGATCTGACATATACACTGTAGCTTAAGAGAATTTAACAAACTAACTACTAACTAACTAACTAACTAACTAACTAACTACTAACTACTAACGAACTAACTAACTAACTAACTAACTAACTAACTAACTAACTAACTAACTAACGACTAACTAACTAACTAACTAACTAACTAACTAACTACTAACTAACTACTAACTAACTAACTAACTAACTAACTAACTAACTAACTAACTAACTAACTAACTAACTAACTAACTAACTACTAACTAACTAACTAACTAACGAACTAACTAACTAACTAACTAACTAACTAACTAACTAACTAACTAACTAACTAACTACTAACTAACTAACTAACTAACTAACTAACTAACTAACTAACTAACTACTAACTAACTAACTAACGAACTAACTAACTAACTAACTAACTAACTACTACTAACTAACTAACTAACTAACTAACTAACTAACTAACTACTACTACTAACTAACTAAACTACTAACTAACTAACTAACTAACTAACTAACTACTAACTAACTACTAACTACTAACTAACTAACTACTACAACTAACTAACTAACAGCTCTAAACGAAAAGGGTCTAAGCTTTCTTTTGAGCAAAAAACTTCCATTTTGAAAACAGGAGAAAATGAATCTCCTTTGGACAATTTTTCCTAGGACCAATAGGTGAAAACTTACACTTATTTCAATAAAAACCCTGTATGACCAAAATGTCCAACTTTGACCCCCTCTAAGTTTGGCAGTTCTTGACCGATATAGCTGAAAATTGTGTCTAACCTACTATACAATAGAACTATTCTTGGTTTCATCCAATCGGAAGGACATAGATTTTACACGAATTGTATATTGATCGAAGTCCTGTTTTCAGTATTCTGCTGCACATAGAAAATCTGATCAAAATTCCCAAAAGCATAAAAAATCTAACCACATATGAGGAAATCTTAAACATATGTAAATAAATGGCAACGCTCACTATTCTTAAAAAATGGGGAACAGCAACAAGTTTAAATATTTATTTATTTTTTCTTGATTCTTCTATTCTACCTATTCTCCAACTATATTGGCGAGAACGAAAATAACACACAAAACATGTACTGGCAATAAATGAGCAAGCAAATAAATAGCCGGCATAAACCAAGGCCACTTTACCCCCAAACAAATGACGACGACAGACTGGTGGACTTGACGACTTCTAGGCTTGTCTACATAGATTTTAGTTAGCTAGTGACCGTAGAGAGGGAAACCATAGGAAACCAACTAGTAAAAAAAGCAATACCATAGAAATATATAAAAGTTTCCAATAATTATAATTATCTAATATAAAAACATATGTTTAATTTAGTATAAGTTTAAAACAAACAATTGATAGATAAACTTAATATAATTTTGTAATAATGAGTGTTTTATACGGATTCTCGAATAAAGCTTTGGCTTTAACTAAAAGTTGTTCCGCTTTAAATACAAATCTTGGCTGACGGCCCTAAGAAGTTTCTCCGCAACACCATCATTATCCGAAAAACATGAGTAAGTATTTAAAGTGATTTTTTTTGCTTTCTGTTTTTTCTTCTTTTCTTCTTATCGGTGCTTCATTTGTTGTTACTTTTTCGATTTATTCTCTGTTTTTTATACATTAACATTTTAAACACACAAATGTTTAAAATGTTTTTTTTTTCGTTCAGCAATATAGTAAAAACAATAATTAGTGGAAGAAGTAATAAATTTTTTGCCTTTTTACTTTATTTGAAATCTTTGTTGGTTTTAAAATTTTGCGTGTGTTATAAAAATCTCACACGCAAATTTTATAAATTGTCTCCTCTTGCGTACATATGCCCTAAAAAATACGCAATTTTTAAGACGTAAAATATTAGAAAATATTTTTTAAAAAATTATCAATTCGGTTATAATGAAATCGTGTCGTAATAAATTACATA
>NW_023995487.1:7500-104819 GCF_015586225.1 Lucilia sericata | reverse complement strand
CCTTATAAACAAGAAGCTCTGATTCTGGCATATGATAAAGAAGCTGAGTGGGACCTATCCACTGCATATAGTTAAAACCAATTTAATCTAAAGCTACGTTCAGACCTGTAAAATATTTGGTCCAAATATTTGTTATAAATATTTATAAAGTTGCGTCAAACAAACGCAATATTTATTTCATGTTCAGACTTGAACAAATATTGATGGTATTGTTTTATCAAACAGTGCAAAAATAATTTGGTTCAAACACACACATGTTTTGCAGCCACAGAATATCGTATATTTTCATGCAAGAAAAAAGCAATTTGGCAATTTGTTTTAATTTTAACTATTTTTATTAGGTTTAAAATTAAATTTTATAATAAAAGTGTATAATATTATAATAACACGATTGAAAAAACTTTGTTTGTCGAATCTGAACATAAAATATTTCATGTTAACAAACAGCAATGCGGATGATTTTCATAAAACAAATTGATTTGCTGGCAAATAAATATTTTCTCATTGTTTCATCAATGTGAACACCAAAAGTCAAATAATTTACGTCATTTTGGTAAAATAATTATTTGATCTTGCAAACCAAATGTAAGATCAAACAGCGTCAATGACAGCTGTTCTTTGTTTATTTTCTGAAAATGAGTGTTATCACCTCATACAAAAATGTAAATAGTCGCTTATATGACTGGTTTTATTTTATTTTTTATAAAATATAAATCTGAGACAAAGTTGTGACATTTAATTGAAATTCAAGCAATTGCGTAAATAATGATAATTATTATTTTGTTGTTTGTTTGTGTTATTTATTGGTTGGTAACAACATACTATATATAGGTATGCTACATAATATATGCATCTATAGTCTAGTTTGCAGTCTAGTCCAA
Source organism: Lucilia sericata (assembly GCF_015586225.1). Classification (NCBI taxonomy): domain Eukaryota; kingdom Metazoa; phylum Arthropoda; class Insecta; order Diptera; family Calliphoridae; genus Lucilia; species Lucilia sericata. Next base: position 103,938 of record NW_023995487.1, on the reverse strand, counting down.
CGGTTCCCAAATTACAAGTAAATAAGAGATACTGTTATCTCGGAGTATGAAGTTAGGCCCGCATTTCATAATTAAAGGACAAGCTTATCGCAGATTTAAGTTTGTCTAATTGTAAACAAAAGTTTGTTCTTGTTTGAAGGACTAATAATAATATATTTCCGAAACAGAGGTGACTCTTTATTCGTTTTCAATACGTTAATCCAGGTAATTTTAAATATAAATATTCCATTCCGACGTGATACACAGATTTTAACTTGATTTTGTCGACCAATATTATTAAATTAACATCAGAAAATGCGTAAATAGTCAAAACCATGCAGTAAAATTCACAGTACTTTCGCAAAGAGTTCAAGTCATATTATGCGGATAACGCATTCCGCAACAATATCGAAGAAGTTCAACTTTCTTATATTATTTTCCCGAAAAATTAGCTAACATACTCAGTTCACCCGTCCGCGAATTTAAATAAATTCCTCAAGGGGTCCACGAAGTAAAAACCGGGAGAACCGCTGGTCTAGTCTATAGTCAAGCTATAGTTTAGTCTATAGTCTTGTCTATACTCTAGTTTATAGTATTGTTTATAGTCTAGTCTATAGGTTATAATCTAGTCTATAGTTTAGTAATTAATTGAGAAATTATTTAATTAATTTATTACTCAATTTATTTAAACAATTATTTATTATATAATGGATGTAAAAATATATTAATAATAAACAATTCTCTATAATTTTCAATTTTATAGATATGTAATTTAATGAAAATTATTTATAATTTGGTTATTTCCGGGCTTATAACGATTTTTTTGAAATCGCTATAAACCGTTCCAAACAACCAAGGTTTTTCGCTACATTGACTATACTAAATAGCAACAACATGACAGTAAAGATCCACCATCTATCTCTTTTCCACTTGCACAAGGTATTGAAATGTAATTTCAATACCTTGTGCAAGTCTATCTATCTCTTTTCCACTTGCACAAGGTATTGAAATGTAATTTGTATTTTTTTGTTGTAAAATTTTGATGAAAAACAATATTAAATGAAATTTTAGAATATATAGAAGTTATTATTCAATGATATAGCTTTTTAGTAAATAAACACATATTTTTGGCTTTTGGTTGCGCAATAGCTGTTCTTGTTATGTTCCTCTTTGCCTGCAAACAAAATCTTTTTTTTTACTGTTTTATCCGTCAATTGTTTTACGAAATTATTTGTTGTAATGTGAACACCGGGCAAACAAACTTTTACTATTTGTATTGAATTGTGTTTGGCTTTGTTTCTTCAAACAAAACGTCAAAATAGAAATACTCATTTTAAGCACATTATGAAATAAAAATGTATTTAATTTTTTGTTTTTAGGCAGAAATTTCTATGAAATCGTAAAAAATATTATTAAATAGTTTTTTTAACGTTTAACAAAAATTTTTCATGTTTGGTGTTCACATTGTGTTCACATTAAGAAAATATTTGTAGGTTGACAAATAAAAATGTTTCACGAAAAACAGCTGATATTTTGTTTGCTCTTCAAAAATATTTTGTGTTCACATTACAGCCAACAAATATTTGATAAAAAACGTCAAATATTTGATAGGTGTGAACGTACCTTAACAAAAAGAGTCTTATTTAGCTTAAAAAAGAAAATCAATTAATTAGTAGTATAAACTTTTCTAAAGGTTAAAATAACCTAAAAAAAACTTATTTACAAAGTAAATAAGAAATAGTAATAGTTTGCAATGACATGTACGTATTCACTGCAAAAGGTCGCCAAGAAAATAGAAACAAAAACTAACGGAATAAATAAATTTTACTGCAATATTTGGTGGTAATTTTGTACAAAAATGTATTAAGATGTATAGAAGCAAAAGTAGCAAACTCCTAATAATAACAGTTGTTTACATTAGTCCACCATTAGTTGTGTGCTACTAATTCAAATGGTAATTTTTGAATTTTCTATAGTAGTGAATAAAAAAACATTAAAAAGCAGAGATTACTATCTTTGCTTCTAAACCTTTCAATTATACCTTTAAACGTTTTAGCAAAAACCCACAATATTTAAGTAACTTTAAATAACTAAGTCACTGTGTCACTAACTGTCCTACTGCCTGACTTAATGCTAAACCAACAGTTTGACTAAAACAACAACAACATACCTAAGTACTAACAAATAACTTAACAGGCAACATGCCATTAAGTCTGGCAAATGCTAGAGAAAGAATCAACTTAAAAAAGTTTTTTCTTAATTTTTTTTTTTTGGACACAAATAATTGCTAAAGCATTTTGTTTTGTTAAGCAAAAAAATACAAAAAATTCGTTTAGAATTTTCTATTTTCTATTACTTTTCTATGGCATTTGTCGTCTGTCCTGCTGTTGCCATTAGTAGGATATTTTTGTTTTAATTTTTTTGCGCGTTAATGTGGACTTTTTGACCTTGGCCCTTTTTTCGCATACATTTTGATGGTTTGTACTAATGGCGTCACAAATTTGTTTTTTTTTTCCATTTCTATTCTACAAAAATGAAATCGTACAAAAAGAATGAATAAATATGTACATAAATAATTCATAAAAATAATAAGAGTTTTCCGTTAATACTCACTCTCTACAATCACAAATTGTGTAAATATGGTTGTTGCTATTAAGAATATGAATGAATACTTAAATAAAAAAACTATAAAATAAATATACTCTCTCTCTCTACCTCTGTCCCTGGCTTTCTTTTATAGAAAAAAAAAACTAACGGCAAATCAACATTATTTATGGCAACGGAAACGGATATTCTTCCTCTTCCCTTTTCTTGTTGTTGTATATTCTTTAATGCCCTTTGGCTTAGTGCTTTAGTGCCTGGCAACGTTTTCACATCATTTGTCAGTTTAATTAGTAGAAAAATTGTTTTGTCGTGACCACAAACGTTTTTCATGTCCTTTAGTTTATTTCTATTTCTTTTTTTTTTCATTCCAATTCGATTTTATTAACGATGTTTTATGACAGAAACATCATTTTTTAATTTAATATTATTTGTAGTGGTGGTGAGTGGGTGGGTACTTGTGTTTCAAAATGTCAACTTTGAAAATTTTAATATGTTCAAACTGTTTTCTAATGAAGGGATCAAATATTTTAATTTTGTACTATTCTGGAAGTTGAAAACGAAACATGTCATTGGTTTTTAATTAATAAAATTGATTATTTTGTTTGAAACAAAAAGAAGTGGTAATACTGAATGATACTTCTTTAGTCGTAATTATATTAATATTAATTATGTACATGAGTACTTAGGTACGTGTGAACACCAGGGGGACTAATTAGAAATGAGGCAGAGAGGATCAGGAGCGGCACCGGGGGGGAGAACAGGGGCCAACAACGAACGAACGAACGAACGAACGAAACGAACGAACGAACGAACGAACGAACGAACGAACGAACGAACGAACGAACGAAAAAGAACAACACAACGAACGAACGAACGAACGAACGAACGAACGAACGAACGAACGAACGAACGAACGAAAACGAACGAACGAACGAGAACGAACGAACGAACGAACGAAACGAACGAACGAACGAACGAACGAACGAACGAACGAACGAACGAACGAACGACGAACGAAAGAACGAACGAACGAACGAACGAACGAACGAACGAACGAAAACGAACGAACGAACGAACGAACGAACGAACGAACGAAACGAACGAAACGAACGAACGAACGAACGAACGAACGAACGAACGAACGAACGAACGAACGAAACGAACGAACGAACGAACGAAACGAACGAACGAACGAACGAACGAAACGAACGAACGAACGAACGAACGAACGAACGAACGAACGAACGAACGACGAACGAAACGAACGAACGAACGAACGAACGAACGAACGAACGAACGAACAAACGAACGAACAACGAACGAACGAACGAACGAACGAAGAACGAACGAACGAAACGAACGAACGAAAAACTAACGAACGAACGAAACGAACACGAACGAACGAACGAACGAACGAACGAAAACTAACGAAACGAACGAAACGAACGAACGAACGAAGAACGAACTAACGAACGAACGAACGAACGAACTAACTAACGAACGAACTAAACTAACTAACGAACTAACGAACGAAAATAAGAACTAACTAACACTAACGAACAAAAAAACTAACTAACTAACTAACTAACTAACTAACGAACGAACGAACAACTAACTAACTAACTAACTAACGAACTAACTAACTAACGAACGAACTAAACTAACTAACTAACTAACTAAATAACGAACTAACTAACTAACTAACGAACTAACTAACTAACTAACTAAAACTAACTAACTAAACTAACTAACGAACTAACTAACTAACTAACTAAACTAACTAACTAAAACTAACTAACTAACTAACTAACTAAAACTAACTAAGAACGAACTACTCTATTTCTCTCATTCAATAACAGGCCCTTTGGAGATTGGGACAATGAGGCATAACATGAATGAATCCCAACGACTTAATCACAATCTCTAAATGGGATCAAACTAATAGAGTCCAACGACCGTAAGACTTAATGTTGCTTCTTGGGTCACAAATGCTGGGTTTATTCCTTGTTGTTCCATCCATATCTATAAGTGGTTTATAGATATAAAAAAATCTGAAACTCTTGCAGTTCTGGGCATGCGAATACCGTGCGATGTCTGCTTGTACTAAACATGATAAGATATACTGCATATCCATCTGATTTTCTCATTATTTATATCACTTATATCCGACCGAAAATGGAATACAAACTCTCATATATACGTCGGAGCTCGACTGCGTACGGGAGAGAGCAAAGTTATTCATTGGTGACAGTAGGGTATCCGACTTCATTTGATTCACTACAGCACCGTCGCAACTTGGGCTTATACTTCACTGTTCTATCGATAATCCAATGGAATGAGTTTCTGATATTGGGGAACTTGTTCCCGATTACCCTTATATTTTTTGCGTAGCAAACGTTCTTTATCAATAAACCACCCATTGGTGGCCGATTGGCCACATTATGGGCAAAATCGTTCTTCACCCGTTATAGTTCCGATTCAATTCTGTGTGTAGAATAGACTTTCCGCAGATGTATTCTCCGGCACTTCGATGAAAAAAATTCTCTCCTCCACAACCTATTTGCCTAGTTCTTACACAATACCCCGCATAAATAGGGGTTCTCCCCTGAGTGTTGGTCCAAGAGAAAAGTATGTCTTAAGATTAGCTATGAAAGATAGTTCCCAAGAGAATTTTGTAATGTTTTACAAGTGGTGGTGTGAGCTCCGTGTCTTTTGTCGCTTATTAGTCGATATTTTTTAATTCTTTAATGAACCAAAGTCAAATAATTTTCACAAAATAATATTTTTTATTGAATCAAATTTTCAAAGAATTTGTCCAACCACAATTATTTATCTAAAAAAAAAAATCATTGTAACATTTTATCTATACAATTTAATTTTGAATGAAATTGAAATTTAGAGAAAACATAATAGGGATAACAACCTATAATGAAGAAATCGTTACTAATAAGTTCAATAAACTGTTTTTGACAATCTAACGCAGTCATTATTATTATCATCATCATTATTATTATTATTTTTATTACAAATAATGTATTTTCATTAAGATTTCTCTTGAGACAAATTTGATTTGTGTCATGTACATAGAAAATTTACTTCAAATATGTCTGTCTGTCTATTTAGGCAAGGTATAATTTAAAGTCGTCTGTCAGCCCACTTACACATACTAATGTATGTATGTATGATTGTCTGTCTGTCTGAATTTGAAAATAAAAATCTTTAAAATCTTCTTTAACATCAAACACTTGACTTTGTACCTTGAATTTATCAATATCAATGGCATAACCAATGCATTGACAACCAAAAAACCAACAATATTCAATTGAATTTGTTGTCTTCTCTTTACAAGAAAGAAAAAATAAATTAAAAAAATCCAACAAACGTTGAACTTAAACAAATTTAAAATTAACACCTTAAATTTTAATGAAGTATGACAAGTAGCAGCACAACACTCAGCTACAATTGTTATATTCAAACACAAATTGTTAATTTTTAAAAATTTGGTTCAAATTCGTTTTTATCCCAACACAAACATTATTGACTTGATCATCTACCACATTTTATTTTGTTTTTGTATTTGTAGTGCTTCATATTATTTGTGTTTTTTGAATTGTAACGACCTTTCTCACATAGTGCTAATTGACCTTAAATTGATACAAATTGTATTTACATTTAAACTTTTGTACAGATATGTACGTATTAAGTATGATAGTAAGTATTTGGAGTATTTTTTTAAATAATTGTTTAATACTAATTGTAAATCAATAGAAAATGTGTAATTTTTACACGTTAACATTTTTTGATATAAATAGGTTTTTAATTTTTTAAAAAAATATTGAAAATAGATTTTTATGATTTAACATATTCAGTGATCATCTATAGACTAGACTATACACTGACTATAGAATAGATCACAGACTGTATAGTGTGCCCCATATAGTCTAAATATACATAGACCATATAGTCTAGTCTATAGTCTAGTCTATAGTCTAGTCTATAGTCTAGTCTATAGTCTAGTCTATAGTCTAGTCTATAGTCTAGTCTATAGTCTAGTCTATAGTCTAGTCTATAGTCTAGTCTATAGTCTAGTCTATAGTCTAGTCTATAGTCTAGTCTATAGTCTAGTCTATAGTCTAGTCTATAGTCTAGTCTATAGTCTAGTCTATAGTTCTAGTCTATAGTCTAGTCTATAGTCTAGTCTATAGTCTAGTCTATAGTCTAGCTATAGGTCTACTCTATAGTCTAGTCTATAGTCTAGTCTATAGTCTAGTCTATAGTCTAGTCTATAGTCTAGTCTATAGTCTAGTCTATAGTCTAGTCTATAGTCTAGTCTATAAGTCTAGTTCTATAGTCTAGTCTATAGTCTAGTCTATAGTCTAGTCTATAGTTAGTCTAGTCTAGTCTATAGTCTAGTCTATAGTCTAGTCTATAGTCTAGTCTATAGTCTAGTCTATAGTCTAGTCTATAGTCTAGTCTATAGTCTAGTCTAGTCTAGTCTATAGTCTAGTCTATAGTCTAGTCTATAGTCTAGTCTATAGTCTAGTCTATAGTCTAGTCTATAGTCTAGTCTATAGTCTAGTCTATAGTCTAGTCTATAGTCTAGTCTATAGTCTAGTCTATAGTCTAGTCTATAGTCTAGTCTATAGTCTAGTCTATAGTCTAGTCTATAGTCTAGTCTATAGTCTAGTCTATAGTCTAGTCTATAGTCTAGTCTATAGTCTAGTCTATAGTCTAGTCTATAGTCTAGTCTATAGTCTAGTCTATAGTCTAGTCTATAGTCTAGTCTATAGTCTAGTCTATAGTCTAGTCTATAGTCTAGTCTATAGTCTAGTCTATAGTCTAGTCTATAGTCTAGTCTATAGTCTAGTCATAGTCTAGTCTATAGTCTAGTCTATAGTCTAGTCTATAGTCTAGTCTATAGTCTAGTCTATAGTCTAGTCTATAGTCTAGTCTATAGTCTAGTCTATAGTCTAGTCTATAGTCTAGTCTATAGTCTAGTCTATAGTCTAGTATGTCTAGTATAGTCTAGTCTATAGTCTAGTCTATAGTCTAGTCTATAGTCTAGTCTATAGTCTAGTCTATAGTCTAGTCTATAGTCTAGTCTATAGTATAGTCTATAGTCTAGTCTAAAGTCTAGCCTAAAGTCTAGTCTATAGTCTAGTCTATAGTCTAGTCTATAGTCTAGTCTATAGTCTAGTCTAAAGTCTAGCCTAAAGTCTAGTCTATAGTCTAGTCTATAGTCTAGTCTATAGTCTAGTCTATAGTCTAATCTATAGTCTAGTCTATAGTCTAGTCTATAGTCTAGTCTATAGTCTAGTCTATAGTCTAGTCTATAGTCTAGTCTATAGTCTAGTCTATAGTCTAGTCTATAGTCTAGTATATAGTCTAGTATATAGTCTATAGTCTAGTAGTCTAGTCTATAGTCTAGTCTATAGTCTAGTCAGTCTATAGTCTAGTCTATAGTCTAGTCTATAGTCTAGTCTATAGTCTAGTCTATAGTCTAGTCTATAGTCTAGTCTATAGTCTAGTCTATAGTCTAGTCTATAGTCTAGTCTAAAGTCTAGCCTAAAGTCTAGTCTAAGTCTAGTCTATAGTCTAGTCTATAGTCTAGTCTATAGTCTAGTCTATAGTCTAGTCTATAGTCTAGTCTATAGTCTAGTCTATAGTCTAGTCTATAGTCTAGTCTATAGTCTAGTCTATAGTCTAGTCTATAGTCTAGTCTATAGTCTAATCTATAGTCTAGTCTATAGTCTAGTATATTGTCTAGTCTACAGTCTAGTCTATAGTCTAGTCAGTATAGTCTAGTCAGTCTATAGTCTAGTCTAGTCTAGTCTAGTCTAGTCTATAGTCTAGTCTATAGTCTAGTCTATAGTCTAGTCTATAGTCTAGTCTATAGTCTAGTCTATAGTCTAGTCTATAGTCTAGTCTATAGTCTAGTCTATAGTCTAGTCTATAGTCTAGTCTATAGTCTAGTCTATAGTCTAGTCTATAGTCTAGTCTATAGTCTAGTCTATAGTCTAGTCTATAGTCTAGTCTATAGTCTAGTCTATAGTCTAGTCTATAGTCTAGTCTATAGTCTAGTCTATAGTCTAGTCTATAGTAGTCTATAGTCTAGTCTATAGTCTAGTCTATAGTCTAGTCTATAGTCTAGTCTATAGTCTAGTCTATAGTCTAGTCTATAGTCTAGTCTATAGTCCATAGTCTAGTCTATAGTCTAGTCTATAGTCTAGTCTATAGTCTAGTCTATAGTCTAGTCTATAGTCTAGTCTATAGTCTAGTCTATAGTCTTGTCTATAGTCTAGTCTATAGTCTAGTCTAAAGTCTAGCCTAAAGTCTAGTCTATAGTCTAGTCTATAGTCTAGTCTATAGTCTAGTCTATAGTCTAGTCTAAAGTCTAGCCTAAAGTCTAGTCTATAGTCTAGTCTATAGTCTAGTCTATAGTCTAGTCTATAGTCTAATCTATAGTCTAGTCTATAGTCTAGTCTATAGTCTAGTCTATAGTCTAGTCTATAGTCTAGTCTATAGTCTAGTCTATAGTCTAGTCTATAGTCTAGTCTATATTCTAGTATATAGTCTAGTATATAGTCTAGTCTATAGTCTAGTATATAGTCTAGTCTATAGTCTAGTCAGTCTATAGTCTAGTCAGTCTATAGTCTAGTCTATAGTCTAGTCTATAGTCTAGTCTATAGTCTAGTCTAAAGTCTAGCCTAAAGTCTAGTCTAAAGTCTAGTCTATAGTCTAGTCTATAGTCTAGTCTATAGTCTAGTCTATAGTCTAGTCTATAGTCTAGTCTATAGTCTAGTCTATAGTCTAGTCTATAGTCTAGTCTATAGTCTATTCTATAGTCTAGTCTATAGTCTAGTCTATAGTCTAGTCTATAGTCTAATCTATAGTCTAGTCTATAGTCTAGTATATTGTCTAGTCTACAGTCTAGTCTATAGTCTAGTCAGTCTATAGTCTAGTCAGTCTATAGTCTAGTCTATAGTCTAGTCTATAGTCTAGTCTATAGTCTAGTCTATAGTCTAGTCTATAGTCTAGTCTATAGTCTAGTCTATAGTCTAGTCTATAGTCTAGTCTATAGTCTAGTCTATAGTCTAGTCTATAGTCTAGTCTATAGTCTCGTCTATAGTCTAATCTATAGTCTAGTCTATAGTCTCGTCTATAGTCGAGTCTATAGTCTAGTCTATAGTCTAGTCTATAGTCTAGTCTATAGTCTAGACTATAGTCTAGTCTATAGTCTAGTCTACTCTAGTCTATAGTCTAGACTATAAACATTCTTTTACTACGTAGAAACAGAAGTTGTTTGTGGGAAAGTGAAATTTAAAAACAGATTTTAAAATTTGCTTTCGATTAAATTTAGCTCTTTTAGATTTTCAATGTTAAATAAAAATATACAAAATATAAATATCATGATTGCGATATCAACAACACATGTCTCTAGTTTTAGAAAAAAACTAAATCAAAAATTAATTACTATTGATTAGAAAAACTGACAACAATGATACTGCAAAAAAAAAACATCTAAAACAAGTCAATAGAATGAACATTCAAAAAATGTAAACCCAGCCCACATAGAAGAAAAACACAACAGATGAATCTGCTACTTTTTTAAAGGCAAAAAACAGTAGAGAGCAAAAGCTGATGGCGTTTGAGAATGTCTATAAACCTATAGATAAGAACCATAACAACTTACCAAGTAATGTATTAAGTAATTAGTTCATTTGTAACAATTTAAAACATATTTCTATTACACACTGTAAAACTTCCGTTATACTTGCATTTATGTTTAAATAAACTTGTCATTATAATTGTGTATATATTTAAGTTCTTGTTGTTGTCGTTGTTTTACTAAATTTGATATTCCTCCTTCTCATTCTAACAGCATGGGAATTACAACAAATCTCAAAATCTGTAGTATTTAGTTTAGACAATAAAACGTACAAAAATTTTATTTTTAAATGTCTGATTACAATGAATAAAAAACTACTTGTACACACGCTCGTCGCTCATCATTTTCATTGAGTCTTGGTTTTATTTTATTTTTTGCTTTTGTGGGTTCTTGTCAATGTTGTTATTTTAAATCACATTCATTGAGACAGTTAGACAGTCTACTAGCTAGACAGACATTCATTCATTTAGTCAGTTTAGTTGTAGGTAGTGAACATTAGAAATCAAAAAAAAAAAAAAAGCAAATAACAATTAACTTTAATTACATTTTAGTTTTTTTATTTATTTATTTGTTTACGACTGCTTTGCAACTTTGTTTTCAATACAAAATTTTCAAAGTTAGAAAAATGGGCTGCCAAAACAATAGATGGTTTAGACCTTTAAATGGAGGAGATAAAAAGCAAACAATAACTATATTTTATACATACATGCATACATACACACTGTCATATCTACATATTTATATTTATAAACTGTCTACTATTAAAATTCATACACCGGAAAATTGTCGCAAACTGTTAGAAAAAAGATAAATAAATTTTTTTCATTCGAAAAAACAATGATGATGATAAAAAACAATAGTAGTGGGTAATTCAATACCAACATTTGGCATCATTAAGGTGACCAGTTTTATTTTACTAGAAAATTTATTAAAAAATCTCTGCAACACGAAAAAAATCAAACAACATCCGTTAGAGAGCTAATTTCTTGCCGATTCGTGCTATAAAAAGAGAATTTTTGTATAACAAAATTTATCAATATTGGTGTTTTTAGGGGACTTGGAACCCCCCATATGAATTAAAACGAAAATTCGTATATTTGTGGAACTGTTGCAGATAAAATCCTCAAATTTTGCACAAACAACTTTGACATCCATTTGGGCAATAAATTGGCCAGACTAAGGCGTGTAGCACCTCTATATGAATTAAATTCAAAAATTCATTTACCTGAAAACAATTAGAGGTAACATCCATGTGAACCATTTAAGGGAAAATGGGCGGGCTTAGCATCTCTCATATGAATCAAATGCAACAATTTTTAACTTGAGATACTACGAGATAAGTCTTAGTTAGTTAGTTAGTTAGTTAGTTAGTTAGTTAGTTATTTAGTTAGTTAGTTAGTTAGTTAGTTAGTTAGTTAGTTAGTTAGTTAGCTAGCTAGCTAGTTAGTTAGTAGTTAGTTAGTTAGTTAGTTAGTTAGTTAGTTAGTTAGTTAGTTAGTTAGTTAGTTAGTTAGTTAGTTAGTTAGTTAGTTAGTTAGTTAGTTAGTTAGTTAGTTAGTTAGTTAGTTAGTTAGTTAGTTAGTAGTTAGTTAGTTAGTTAGTTAGTTAGTAGTTAGTTAGTTAGTTAGTTAGTAGTTAGTTAGTTAGTTAGTTAGTTAGTTAGTTAGTTAGTTAGTTAGTTAGTTAGTTAGTTAGTTAGTTAGTTAGTTAGTTAGTTAGTTAGTTAGTTAGTTAGTTAGTTAGTTAGTTAGTTAGTTAGTTAGTTAGTTAGTTAGTTAGTTAGTTAGTTAGTTAGTAGTTAGTTAGTTAGTTAGTTAGTTAGTTAGTTAGTTAGTTAGTTAGTTAGTTAGTTAGTTAGTTAGTTAGTTAGTTAGTTAGTAGTTAGTTAGTTAGTTAGTTAGTTAGTTAGTTAGTTAGTTAGTTAGTTAGTTAGTTAGTTAGTTAGTTAGTTAGTTAGTAGTTAGTTAGTTAGTTAGTTAGTTAGTTAGTTAGTTAGTTAGTTAGTTAGTTAGTTAGTTAGTTAGTTAGTAGTTAGTTAGTTAGTTAGTTAGTTAGTTAGTTAGTTAGTTAGTTAGTAGTTAGTTAGTTAGTTAGTTAGTTAGTTAGTTAGTTAGTTAGTTAGTTAGTTAGTTAGTTAGTTAGTTAGTTAGTTAGTTAGTTAGTTAGTTAGTAGTTAGTTAGTTAGTTAGTTAGTTAGTTAGTAGTTAGTTAGTTAGTTAGTTAGTTAGTTAGTTAGTTAGTTAGTTAGTTAGTTAGTTAGTTAGTTAGTTAGTTAGTTAGTTAGTTAGTTAGTTAGTTAGTTAGTTAGTTAGTTAGTTAGTTAGTTAGTTAGTTAGTTAGTTAGTTAGTTAGTTAGTTAGTTAGTTAGTTAGTAGTAGTTAGTTAGTTAGTTAGTAGTTAGTTAGTTAGTTAGTTAGTTAGTTAGTTAGTTAGTTAGTTAGTTAGTTAGTTAGTAGTTAGTTAGTTAGTTAGTTAGTTAGTTAGTTAGTTAGTTAGTTAGTTAGTTAGTTAGTTAGTTAGTTAGTTAGTTAGTTAGTTAGTTAGTTAGTTAGTTAGTTAGTTAGTAGTTAGTTAGTTAGTTAGTTATGCATATAAATCAGTCTACAGTCAAACATATAGATTAGGTGAGTCCAATTTGATTGTCTGGTCACCTTGTTTGGCTACAAAAATTTTGTGTTCCACCTACAACAATACGTACGAAAATTCAAGTTCATTTTTAATGTTTAAGGTCAGTGTCATTATTGTTTCATTTACATGATTCTTTTTTGTTTATTTAACAAATTTTGCAAATTTGAATGAAGTTTTTCTAAGTATTAAAAACAATTTAGGAAATAGTTTTGTAAAGTAACTGGCATTCAGTTATTTTTCTGAGTAATTTGTTTAACTAAGGCATTGGTAATTGTTTAGTGTTTTGGAATATATAAGGAGTATGATGATTTATGTTCCCTACACTCTATTATTCTAATTGAAAAGTTGAAGTGTTTTCTACTCCCACAATAAAAGTATAATATGTGTGAATGTATATGTAGCTCCCATTTTAAAATAGCAGACAATTTCAAAATGTTATATATTTGAACGAAAATTTTGGTCTTTAGGAGTTTCAGGGCGAGTTTTGTATCTATTTGTATCTACTTTTACTGTAGGGCATTAAAAACACTATTCTAACTTTGCTTCTCATTTCAACTTAGTTCATTTAAGTAAATTTAAAGTCACCTCTTTTACAATGCTTTAGCATTATAATTTCTTTAACAATGTCGTTTAGTTCAGTTAAATATACATAAATACTTAATAGTTTTGCTAACATTTCTTATCAATTATTATAATCGAATGCATTTTTCACAATCAACCTGCTCTTGTATTCGCGTGTTAAATTTACAATAATTCTTTCATAAATGAGGTCAAATAAGAATAAAATGTCAACAAATTTAATTGGATTAAAATGAAATTTAATTGAATTGCAAATAAAATTAAATACAAACAGGTCAGAGGCAAATATATTTATTAGATGTGTTAATGTCAAAATAAATTAAATTTAATTGATATACTAACTATTAAAATTTGATTTTAAACTAACATTAACCCAGTTTAGTAACCCATCTAAGGGAAACTTTGTGGGAAATTTTGAAGAATTCTAAATTTATATAAAATACTTTATTTTCAATCACAACTATTTTGGCATTAGCTCATATACATAAGTATATGTATATAAATTTATCCATTCATATAAATATATACATTCTAATACATACATATCCTATTATGAGACTATTAATAATTACTTTTTTAATAATTCAGCCTGTTTTACTTTGGTATTTTCACAATAATTTATAAATAAATAAATTGCATATTTCTTTTTAAATATTTAATAATAAATTTAAATATTTGCTTTGTTTAATGTTTAAATGTTATAGTTTAAATAAAATTCAAATTGTTTTTAATTATAAAAAATATTTATTTTTGTATAGCATAATTTTAATGCATAAAAATATATATTTAAATAAAAGTGCAATTTTATTTAAAAATATGTATCATGAACAACAATAGATAATGATATAATTAATGAAAATTTTAAAATACAACTGTAGACCAGTCTAAAGTGAAGATTTAACTGTGAGATATTGACCCGAGATAGGAGATCGTGGTAAAGCGGAACATTAAAGCAAACCACTGGAATCTGTTGTTATAAGGAAGTCTTTAAACTGAGAGATAAAACGGATATTGGGATACAGATTGAAGCCCAGAAACCGAAATATTACATTATAGTTTTCTTAATCATAACACTAACTTTGAGACAAAAGTCCGTGCTATCGTACTGAGTTCAAAAAGAGCAGAACGAAAAGCTTACGGGGACAATGTAAAGGAGAGGACAGAGAAAAGATGCAAAATTACAGAACACTGTAAATTTAGCCAAGAAAAACGTCTCTACTTAAAACTTTAGATCAGTCTATAGTCATTACATTAGATCAGTCTGTAGTCAAGACTATAGATCAGTCCATAATCAGGACTCAAGATCAATCTATAGACAATCAATCTAAAAGAAAAGATTCAGTTCATAGTCAAGGCTATAGGCCAGATATAACTATAATCCAAAGACAAGACTATAATAGATGAGTATATAGTCAAGGCTATAGATGAGTCTATAGTAAAGACAATAGATGAGTCTATAGTCAAGACTATAGATGAGTCTATAGTCAAGACTATAGATGAGTCTATAGTCAAGACTATAGATGAGTCTATAGTCAAGACTATAGCTGAGTCTATAATCAAGACTATAGATGAGTCTATAGTCAAAACGATATAGTCAAGACTATAAATGAGTCTATAGTCAAAACTATAAATGAGCCTATAGTCAAACTATAGATGAGTCTATAGCAGTCATGGGCAAACACATACCACCATGTGTATATTTGTGTGCGTTAAGCAGCAGAGAGATGACTGCACGTTATAACAAAATGGTGGTACACTGAGAAAAGTTTTGAAATTTGTTTTCTATTGCAAATACTTTTTACGACGAGAAAAACTCATGAACTTTTGGGCATTTTAAACAAAAATGGAATAAAGGGAAAGAGTTTTTCATTTAATAAAAGTAGTAGTATTTTTAAAAAGTAGTATTAAATAAAACTACTGAAATATCATTAAGAAAATCACGACTTTCTATTCGATTTCGAACTTTTAAGGGATATTACCGAGATATTAACTGAACTTAATTTAAAGTTCAACTAATCTATCCAAATCAATGTTTCCTTTATATTCCTTAATACGCAATAAGTCACCAATGTGTTGATCGGTTAACCTTTTAATTGCAACAACTTTACTTTTCTGTCATGTCCCCTAAGGTCATTTAAGGGTCCATGGCAAGTTTCATAATGCCTTTTCAAAAAAATAAAGCTTTTCTACATATAATTTTATAACATACGACGCATTGTGCCTCACCATCCATGTTTTCTATAAAAAAGAAATCATTTTCCCAATTTATATCAAACATTTTGCTAGGTGTAATAAAAGAGAAAAAATCATAAGCATAAAAAAATCCGCAACGTGATCTTGCTTCTACAAAAGCTGAACAGCAACTGATTTGATTTTGATCTCTGAGATCGTAACAAAGCAACAAACAAGTGGTCATTTTAGTAAAGCACAGACACACTAATACACACAAGCTTATAGTGTAGGTGTGTCAACAAAGCGTCAGCAGAATTTCTTGGCCTATGCACGCGTGCATTAGAATTTCAGTTTTGCTCGTGACTGGTCTATAGTCAAGACTATAGATAAGTCTATAATCAAGACTATAGATTAGTCTAAAATCAAGACTATAGATTAGTCTATAGTCAAGACTTCAGATGAGTCCAAAGTCGAGTCTATAGATGAGTCTATAGTCAAGACTATAAATGAGTCTATAGTCAAGACTTTAAATGAGTCTATAGTCAAGCTGAGTCTATAATCAAGACTATAGATGAGTCTATAGTCAAGACTATAGATGAGTCTATAGTCAAGACTATAGATGAGTCTATAGTCAAAACGATAGATGAGTCTATAGTCAAGACTATAGATCAGTCTATAATCAAGACTATAGATCAGTCTATAGTTAAGGTTATAGATCAGTCTGTAGTCAAGACTATAGATGAGTCTATAGTCAAGACTAGAGCTGAGTCTATAATCAAGACTATAGATGAGTCAAGGTCAGTCTATAGTCAAGACTATAAATGAGCCTATAGTCAAGACTATATATGTCTTTAATCAAGACTATAGATAAGTCTATAGTCAAGACTATAGATGAGTCTATAGTCAAGACTATAGATGAGTCTATAGTCAAGACTAGAGCTGAGTTTATAATCAAGACTATAGATGAGTCAAGCCTATAGATGAGTCTATAGTCAAGACTATAGATCAGTCTATAGGCAAGACTATAGGTCAGCCTATAGTCAAGACTATAAATGAGTCTATAGTCAAGACCAGTCTATAATCAAGACTATAGATCAGTCTATAGTTAAGGTTATAGATCAGTCTATAGTCAAGACTATAGATCAGTATATAGTCAAGACTATAGGTCAGTCTATAGTCAAGACTATAAATGAGCCTATAGTCAAGACTATATATGTCTTTAGTCAAGACTATAGATAAGTCTATAGTCAAGACTATAGATGAGTCTATAGTCAAGACTATAGATGAGTCTATAGTCAAAACGATAGATGAGTCTATAGTCAAGACTATAGATCAGTCTATAATCAAGACTATAGATCAGTCTATAGTTAAGGTTATAGATCAGTCTATAGTCAAGACTATAGATCAGTATATAGTCAAGACTATAGGTCAGTCTATAGTCAAGACTATAAATGAGCCTATAGACAAGACTATATATGTCTTTAGTCAAGACTATAGATAAGTCTATAGTCAAGACTATAGATGAGTCTATAGTCAAGACTATAGATGAGTCTATAGTCAAGACTAGAGCTGAGTCTATAATCAAGACTATAGATGAGTCAAGACTATAGATGAGTCTATAGTCAAGACTATAGATCAGTCTATAGGCAAGACTATAGGTCAGCCTATAGTCATGACTATAAATGAGTCTATAGTTAAAACTATAAATGAGCCTATAGTCAAACTAAAGATGAGTCTATAGTCAAGACTATAGATAAGTCTATAGTCAAGACTATATATAAGCCTATAATCAAGACTATAGATTAGTCTATAATCAAGACTATAGATTAGTCTATAGTCAAGACCTCAGATGAGTCCAAAGTCGAGTCTATAGTCAAGACTATAGATGAGTCTATAGTCAAGACTATAGATGAGTCTATAGTCAAGACTATAGATGAGTCTATAGTCGAGACTATAGATGAGGCTATAGTCAAGCTGAGTCTATAATCAAGACTATAGATGAGTCTATAGTCAAGACTATAGATGAGTCTATAGCCAAAACAATAGATGAGTCTATAGTCAAGACTATAGATGAGTCCATAATCATGACTATAGATCAGTCTATAGTTAAGGTTATAGATCAGTCTATAGTCAAGACTATAGATCAGTCTATAGTCAAGACTATAGATAAGTCTATAATCAAGACTATAGATAAGTCTGTAGTCAAGACTATAGATGAGTCTGTAGTCAAGACTATAGATGATTCTATAGTCAAGACTATAGATGAGTCTTTAGTCAAGACTATAGATGAGTCTTTAGTCAAGACTATAGATGAGCCTATAGTCTATAGTCAAGACTATAGATCAGTCTATAATCAAGACTATAGATCAGTCTATAGTTAAGGTTATAGATCAGTCTATAGTCAAGACTATAGATCAGTATATAGTCAAGACTATAGGTCAGTCTATAGTCAAGACTATAAATGAGCCTATAGTCAAGACTATATATGTCTTTAGTCAAGACTATAGATAAGTCTATAGTCAAGACTATAGATGAGTCTATAGTCAAGACTAGAGCTGAGTCTATAATCAAGACTATAGATGAGTCAAGACTATAGATGAGTCTATAGTCAAGACTATAGATCAGTCTATAGGCAAGACTATAGGTCAGCCTATAGTCAAGACTATAAATGAGTCTATAGTCAAGACCAGTCTATAATCAAGACTATAGATCAGTCTATAGTTAAGGTTATAGATCAGTCTATAGTCAAGACTATAGATCAGTATATAGTCAAGACTATAGGTCAGTCTATAGTCAAGACTATAAATGAGCCTATAGTAAAGACTATATATGTCTTTAGTCAAGACTATAGATAAGTCTATAGTCAAGACTATAGATGAGTCTATAGTCAAGACTATAGATGAGTCTATAGTCAAGACTATAGATGAGTCGATAGTCAAGACCATAGATGAGTCTATAGTCAAAACGATAGATGAGTCTATAGTCAAAACGATAGATGAGTCTATAGTCAAGACTATAGATCAGTCTATAATCAAGACTATAGATCAGTCTATAGTTAAGGTTATAGATCAGTCTGTAGTCAAGACTATAGATCAGTATATAGTCAAGACTATAGGTCAGTCTATAGTCAAGACTATAAATGAGCCTATAGTCGAGACTATATATGTCTTTAGTCAAGACTATAGATAAGTCTATAGTCAAGACTATAGATGAGTCTATAGTCAAGACTAGAGCTGAGTCTATAGTCAAGACTAGAGCTGAGTCTATAATCAAGACTATAGATGAGTCAAGACTATAGATGAGTCTATAGTCAAGACTATAGATCAGTCTATAGGCAAGACTATAGGTCAGCCTATAGTCAAGACTATAAATGAGTCTATAGTCAAAACTATATATGAGCCTATAGTCAAACTAAAGATGAGTCTATAGTCAAGACTATAGATAAGTCTATAGTCAAGACTATATATAAGCCTATAATCAAGACTATAGTATAGTCTATAATTAAGACTATAGATTAGTCTATAGTCAAGACCTCAGATGAGTCCAAAGTCGAGTCTATAGTCAAGACTATAGATGAGTCTATAGTCAAGACTTTAGATGAGTCTATAGTCAAGACTATAGATGAGGCTATAGTCAAGCTGAGTCTATAATCAAGACTATAGATGAGTCTATAGTCAAGACTATAGATGAGTCTATAGCCAAAACAATAGATAAGTCTATAGTCAAGACTATAGATGAGTCCATAATCATGACTATAGATCAGTCTATAGTCAAGACTATAGATCAGTCTATAGTCAAGACTATAGGTCAGTCTATAGTCAAGACTATAAATGAGCCTATAGTCAAGACTATAGATGAGTCTTTAGTCAAGGCTATAGATAAGTCTATAGTCAAGACTATAGATAAGTCTATAGTCAAGACTATAGATAAATCTATAGTCAAGACTATAGATAAGTCTATAGTCAAGACTATAGATAAGTCTATAGTCAAGACTATAGATAAGTCTATAGTCAAGACTATAGATAAGTCTATAGTCAAGACTATAGATGAGTCTGTAGTCAAGACTATAGATGAGTCTATAGTCAAGACTATAGATGAGCCTATAGTCAAGACTATAGATGAGTCTTTAGTCAAGACTATAGATGAGCCTATAGTCAAGACTATAAATGAGTCTTTAGCCAAGACTCTAGATTAGTCTATAGTCAAGACTATAGATAAGTCTATAGTCAAGACTATAGATAAGTCTATAGTCAAGACTATAGATAAGTCTATAGTCAAGACTATAGATGAGTCTGTAGTCAAGACTATAGATAAGTCTATAGTCAAGACTATAGTCAATACTATAGATGAGTCTACAGTCAAGACTATAAAATAATCACATCTACAGAGTTTTCTATAGATTTTGACTAAGGGTCAGACTAGAGTCAAAACTATAAACCTGACAAGATTTAATAATAATGTGTAGTGAATATTGAACTCTAATGTACAGTAAAATTTCTTCTCCACTGTTAACACATCTTCAGTTTACATTAACTATATTCTTAAGCCAATTTTAAGGTTGCAAATAAATATTATAGTTATAGAATTTTCTATAAAATTTGATATATTATATTTAAATGAAATAGAAGTCTGTGAAAAAAATAAAAATAAATAAGTATAACGTTTTTTGTACCATTTTCCTTTCGAAATATTCTCACTTATGGTGTGTATATTTTATACGAAAAAATGATAATATAAAATACATATATAGATATGTGCCTA
This sequence comes from Lucilia sericata, assembly GCF_015586225.1. Lineage (NCBI taxonomy): Eukaryota > Metazoa > Arthropoda > Insecta > Diptera > Calliphoridae > Lucilia > Lucilia sericata. The sequence goes on along the minus strand of NW_023995487.1, from coordinate 83,546 downwards.
TGTACTTAAGTACAAACATATACATACATACATATGTATGCATAAATAAATACTTATACATATATTACAATATGATTTAAATATATATAGTGTATTTTTCCCTATATGTATATATTTTATATTTATATGCATATTTTAATTTTGTCGAACTAGGATGTCAGAAAACATGAACAAGATGATTATAATGTCGACTGGTATAAAGAATATACTATTTGTGTATATATGTATGTGTGTATTTTTAAACAAAATATATATAAAAAATCCAATTGAATTCATATAAGTATAAGTACATATACACATATAAGTACATATTTATATGAACATATGTATATATGTATTTAACAGACATTGTATATGTAGGTTTTACACACTCATCAAATGTACGAAAACATTTGTATGTACATTTTGAATATAGTACATATGATGTATGTATGTACATAAAACTTTGTATATGTATGTATTTTATACTTATTTAATATTGTACTTAAATATTTATCCATGTGTGTACTATGTTAATATGTAATTGTACATAAAAACAAAATATTTATATTGCATACCACTAGAAATAAATTTACTATTTATAAAATCAAATAAATTCAATAAAATAAAAATTGAAAATGTATAAAAATACAAACACAAACATACAAATGTATTTAGGCAGAGCTTTAAAAAACAATAATAACAAAATGCTTAAAATAACTTTGTATTTTGTATTTGATCAAATTTTCAAAGGTTGTCTCGAATTTTTACTCATATCTTCTCTTTTTATAGATGAATTTAGCTGGTTTTAAATAGAAAACTTCTCGAAAACATGTCTAAAAGAATTATTGCATATTTGGATCTCGAAGATATCTGGGGCCTTCTGAAAATTTATTTCAACAGACAGACGGACGGACATGGCTAAATCGACTACGCTATCTTTAAGTAACCAGAATATATACTTTATAGGGTCGGAAAATTATATTCTGGAAATTAGAAACGAAATGAAAAACTTATATATACTATTCTCAAAGAAACATATACACCCCCTACCCGGGGAATGTTTCTTGATGAATGACCAACAATTTCAATTCAGGGGTAAAAAGATGCTATCAATACTTCTAGTCTGATGGGACTTTAAACTGGTGATGATCAAATGTATCCTCGGCCTTTCCTTGGAATGATTTGACATGGGGTCGATCCATATAATCTGGTACTACGGGAGGTCAATGGCTCGCAGGACTTTGTACCGGCTGGTCAGTAGGTGGAGCTTCCTTCGGGATCCACTTAGTGGCTGAGGTTTAAACCAGAAAGTCTGTTGCCGAAGTCAGCAGATACCCCACAGAGGAGTGACCGTGGGACTAAGCGTTGGAACTTAGTTGGTGTTAAATGTATATGATACAGGATAAATGTAGGGGTATGCGGGTCTTTCCCGGCCCGTAGACCAAGAATGAGTGAGTGGGTTGTTATTCTCTATGGGTGTGTCGAATGAATGAGAAGTATGCTGCGTTGAATGGTAATGGATGAAAGGTATCTTATACAAGTGATTGAATTTTCATTCCTTGTCCAGTTATGTCCAGGGAAAATTCCGTTCATGCGAGATTTACCACAGTGTGTTCTCTGTGAGTAAGAACAAAGTTTTCGGTTTATTTGATGAATTCGTATTTCGGACTACCGCATACGTCTCTAGGTACTGTTGTGGATTCAAAAGAGGCCATCCCATCTGCATGGTTGTAAACGGAAGTGATGTTTTTGCATTTCACAAGTTAAGCAACGGGGCAGCAATGGTCAGAGATTAGATAGGTCAAGTACTTAAGCAAAGTGCTTGTACATGGACCGGCATTGCCACCCGCGTGTGCCGACTCATCAAGTCCCTTTGTACTTGATGAGTCGGCACAAAAGCTCAACCTGTGAGTGAAAAAGAATACCGTGAAATGACTAACACGTCCCTGATTGAATAACAATCTATAAGAGAGAGATATTTTGGTACTTTTTTGTTTTTTAAATAGTACTTTTTTAATTCTCTTTAGAACTGAATCTAGATATGAAAAATTTAACATGACTGAATAAGAATCAACAAGTTGTGAATGACTGTTAGGTACTTTTTCGTTTTTCAAATGGTACTTTTTAAATGTTCTATAATATCAAGCCAAAACACATAAAATTGAACATAAAAGTTCCCTTAAATGGTACTTTTTACATTTTCTATGATATTGAATTTAGAAACATATCTTTTAGAATGCAGGGTCCTGACTGATTAAGTATATAAACTCTTCTCGGACACACTTCGGTACTTTTTTCTATAGTGTTTAACTAAAAGACATGAAACACCGTCCTTAATAAATGATAATTTCTAAGAGGGAAGTTTTTTGTTCTTCACAGTGGTACTTTTTGAATTTTCTATAATTATTGATCTAGAAATATAAAATTTAACATGTAGGGACCTGAGTGATCAGTCCATAATCAGGACATAAAAATTAACTTTTTCTTTTTTTTTCCAAAAATTAATTCTTAAGTTTTCTATAATATTGACACAAACATATAATTTTGATTGAGCGAGAATCGCAAAAAATGTACTTTATGGTACTTTGTGGTACTTTATAATTCTTCAAATAGTACTTTCGCAATTTCATATTAGTTATGTGAAACAAAATACATGAAATTTAAAATGCTCTAGAATATGTTCCAAAACAAACATTTTTAATTTTTTGTAACCTTAAAAATAGTACTTTTTGTACTTTTTAAACTAAAATGTTACAATTCTTTTAAATTTCTGTCATTTGCCTTACATACGCCTTAATATAACATCCTAAGTATTTTGTACAAAAACTTTTGTATTGGTTTTGGCTACAAAACGAAATATTTAAAATGACATTTGACCTTTCATCAATAAATTTTTTGTACAAAATAATAATAATAGAAAACCATTAAAGCTTGTTAAACACAAGAGTACAAATGGATTTTGACTTTTCAAGTAGATTTGCTTGTATTAAGTCATGTAAGTTTTTTTTCCAAGAATTTTTTAATGAGAATACAATTTTTGACATTAATTGTGTAAATGATTTTTGAAGAGTGAAATTAATTTGACAGTGAAATAAAATCATAATTATTTGGAAAAAATATTTAATAAAAACATTGACAAAATGGTGAAAATAGTATGTAAAAGATCAACAGATCAAACAATGAAATTTTTGTAAAATGTTCGTTAAATGTTAATATTATATATTTCCAATTCGTTAGATAATTCGATTCCCATTTTAGATTTCTTAATTTTTCCCACTGGTTCCTCTAATTCACAATATGTCTGATAAAAACTCATTTGAAATAAAACACACCGAACTGCCAGGCACTCTCAAAACCATAGCCACGAAACACCCACATTTAACCAAATATACATATACATACATATGTCAACTATACTATCTTGCAACCATTTCCATTTTGTTGCATTTTAACCTTTGACATTTTCATGTTTTAACATCGAATGAAATAAAATAAAATGAAATATGTTCTGTTTGTTGGGGGATTCTGCTGTTGTTTTTCATACATATGTTCAGCAACGATATGACTAGAAGAATACCATCAGGAAAACTTATTGTGGCAACTTTATAACATTTTGCAACAATTGCTAGACGGACCAAGTAATAGAGTAGAGTAAAATATATACAACTACAAAGTATAAATAAAATAAAACAAAATTAAATTAACAAGAAAATGTTAAAGGTATATTTTTATAATTTATACTCCTTTGCACTTACTAGATGCATTTTAATGTTACAACGTAAATTTAAAGTGTATAAAAATTAAATAGAGATAGTAGGAAAATATAAAGACCTGAGAGAACTGTTTATAGCTAAGCATATAGCTGTTTATGGCTAAACATATAGCATATAGTCCAGTCTATAGAACAGTCTATAGTCCAGACTATAGAACAGTCTATAGTCCAGACTATAGAACAGTCTAAAGTCCAGACAAAAGAACAGTCTATAGTCCAAACTATAGAACAGTCTATATCCCAGACTATAGAACAGTCTATAGTCCAGACTATAGAACAATCTATAGTCCAGACTATAAAACAGTCTATAGTCCAGACTATAGAACAGTCTATAGTCCAGACTATAGAACAGTCTATAGTCCAAACTATAGAACAGTCTATAGTCCAGACTATAGAACAGTCAATAGTCCAAACTATAGAACAGTCTACAGTACAGACTATAGAACAGTCTATAGTCCAGACTATAGAACAGTCTATAGTCCAGCCTAAGAACAGTCTATAGTCCAGACTATAGAACAGTCTATAGTCCAGACTATAGAACAGTCTATAGTCCAGACTATAGAACAGTCAATAGTCCAGACTATAGAACAGTCTATAGTCCAAACTATAGAACAGTCTATAGTCCAGACTATAGAACAATCTATAGTCCAAACTATAGAACAGTCTATAGTCCAGACTAAAGAACAGTCTATAGTCCAAACTATAGAAGAGTCTATAGTCCAGACTATAGAAGAGTCTATAGTCCAGACTATAGAAGAGTCTATAGTCCAGACTATAGAACAGTCTATAGTCCAGACTATAGAACAGTCTATAGTCCAGACTATAGAACAGTCTACAGGCCAGACTATAGAACAGTCTATAGTCCAGAATATAGAACAGTCTATAGTCCAGACTATAAAAAAGTCTATAGTCCAGACTATAGAACAATCTATAGTCCAGACTATAGAACAGTCTATAGTCCAGACTATAGAACAGTCTATAGTCCAGACTATAGAACAGTCTATAGTCCAGACTATAGAACAGTCTATAGTCCAGACTATAGAACAGTCTATAGAACAGTCTATAGTCCAGGACTATAGAACAGTCTATAGTCCAAACTATAAAACAGTCTATAGTCCAGACTATAGAACAGTCTATAGTCCAGACTATAGAACAGTCTATAGTCAAGACTATAGAAGAGTCTATAGTCCAGACTATAGAACAGTCTATAGTCCAGACTATAGAACAGTCTATAGTCCAGACTATAGAAGAGTCTATAGTCCAGACTATAGAACAGTCTATAGTCCAGACTATAGAACAGTCTACAGTCCAGACTATAGAACAGTCTACAGTCCAGACTATAGAACAGTCTATAGTCCAAACCATAGAACAGTCTATAGTCCAGACTATAGAACAGTCTATAGTCCAGACTATAAAACAGACTATAGAACAGTCTATAGTCCAGACTATAGAACAGTCTATAGTCCAGACTATAGAACAGTCTATAGTCCAGACTTTAGAACAATCTATAGTCCAGACTATAGAACAGTCTATAGGCCAGACTATAGAACAGTCTATAGTCCAGAATATAGAACAGTCTATAGTCCAGACTATAAAATAGTCTACAGTCCAGACTATAGAACAATCTATAGTCCAGACTATAGAACAATCTATAGTCCAGACTATAGAACAATCTATAGTCCAGACTATAGAACAATCTATAGTCCAGACTATAGAACAGTCTATAGTCCAGACTATAGAACAGTCTATAGTCCAGACTATAGAACAGTCTATAGTCCAGACTATAGAACAGTCTATAGTCCAGACTATAGAACAGTCTATAGTCTCGACTCAAGAGCAGTTTATAGTCCAGACTAGTCTATCAAAATAATATATAATAGTAACAAATATTTTCGTTGCAGAACTAAATTAGATAATTTTTAAAAATAACATAAATTCCTTCAAACTAAAAACTATTTATAATAAATCATTTAACTGATAGAAAATAGATACAACCAAATTGAAAAATTTTGCACAACAAAATTTATTATACTGATAATGAACAACGTTCCAGACAAATAAGTCTTATAAATACAGCTGTTAGAAAATATTAGAAATCAGATCTCTTGGTCTAATTCTTAAAACTCAAACTATTAATAAAAATTTAAAATTTGAAAAACACTATCCTTAAAATGGTAACCGTACAAATCCTATGGATTATATTAACTCTTCATATTCTAACATCAAAAAGTAAAATTGTTCCAACACCTCGAATAGCTGGAGGCGATGCCATAAATATAACCGAAGCCAAATTTATGGTACAGGTAGTTACGGAAACGCGTTGTGGTGGTAGCCTCGTAACACCACTACATGTTATAACAGCGGCCCATTGTGTAGAAGGTATACAACACTCGGCTGTAACAGTAATTGGTGGAGCAACATATTTAAATAAAGATGGAATTCGTAGAAATATTGATACCATTTACTTGCCCAAAGAATATGATAATATAGATTCATCAGCAGACATTGCTGTCTTAAGATTAAGCTCTCCCTTAACTGGTCCTAATGTAGCAACAATTGAGTTATGCAACTCCCAATGGGAAGGAGGTGACTTCTTAAAGGTATACGGATGGGGTGCAATTTTTGAGAAAGAAATTCCTGGCTATATTAAAAATGAAATACTACTTATTCAACATATCCCTGTACCAACACAACTACATGTGGTTGAGGTTCCGGCTTTGACAGCGGATATATGTGAAAAACTTTTTAGGAATGTTTCACCAAATGTTTACTTTTGTGCTGGTATCCCTGGTAAAAAGGATTCGTGTGGTGGTGACTCTGGTGGTCCAGCCGTATACAATAATCAGTTGTGTGGTGTAGTATCACAAGGACCACCTTGTCCACAAATCGGTTTGTATGTTAATATAAATCATGTTAGAGATTTTCTTGAGAAAGTTATACAATTAGATGGAGAGTGAAATTGTTTTTGATGAATTGATTTTTTTTAATACAAACAAAAATGTAAAATTTTCCGTACAAAGAAATCTCTCTACTGTGTTAGAGAAATTTTTAGAATAAAATAATATTTAAAAGCAGAAATTTAATCAATTTTATTATTTCTATACTGGCTATGCTTGTCACTAGAACAGTCTATAGTCCAGACTATAGAACAGTCTATAGTCCAGACTATAGAACAGTCTATAGTCCAGACTATAGAACAATCTATAGTCCAGACTATAGAACAATCTATAGTCCAGACTATAGAACAATCTATAGTCCAGACTATAGAACAATCTATAGTCCAGACTATAGAACAATCTATAGTCCAGACTATAGAACAATCTATAGTCCAGACTATAGAACAATCTATAGTCCAGACTATAGAACAATCTATAGTCCAGACTATAGAACAATCTATAGTCCAGACTATAGAACAGTCTATAGTCCAGACTATAGAACAGTCTATAGTGCGGACTGTAGAACAGTCTATAGTGCGGACTGTAGAACAATCTATTGTGGGGACTGTAGAACAATCTATTGTGGGGACTGTAGAACAATCTATAGTGGGGACTGTAGAACAATCTATAGTGGGTACTGTAGAACAATCTATAGTGGGGACTGTAAGGTAGGAGTTGTTGTAGAAGTTGGGACGACATCCTAGGAGGAACTGGAAGTAGTTTAAGCAAGTAAGAATGTATTCTCGGGCTTGACCGACCAGATGATACTCTATACCAGTTCTGAATATTAAATGTGATTTATTTTTCATAATAAAGCATTTTTTTGCAATATAACCTTCTTTCAGATACATTTATGGAAACAAGTTGTTAATCTCCCTTTTTCGGGAGTTTCTGTTGTATGGGGGCTAGATGAAGTAATGGGCCTATTTTCAATAGACTTCGTCCCTGGGCCAAGAAAAGCGCACAAGATTTACATGGGCAGCCAGCCAGATGGATGGAGGGACGGATCCAGAAAATTATTCTAAGCCGATTGGTATAATTTAAGGTGGGTATAGGACAAACATCAGTACAAACCCAATATTCCCTACCCACTAAAGTGTTGCAAGGTATAACTGGTGATTGTTTAAGAATTCTATTGTCATGTCTTAAAACGACTTTACATACATTTGAAGTTTTATATATGACAATTAACTTCAGTTTCCTATTTCACTTCGCTTGGTGTTAAGCCTCCATATAAAGTTATTTCTCTATTACATTTGAACTTTTAAAATTGTTTATTCTATTTAATATGCAATGATTTTTAACGCTTTCAGTGCATTTCTACAAAAAAGAAAAAAACTAACAAAAATCTATTCACACAAATAATTTTACAAAATGTCAGTGGCAGGTGCCAACAGTATAAACAATTTGAAGAAAGAATATGCATCTAGGAAATATACAATAAAATGGTGGTAATAATACACTGTAATGTGGCATGTTCAATTTTGCATTTGTAAGTAATAGCTAAAAATATTGATATTTCATTTTATACATATGTATGTATGTACGTATACATTTAGGTATTGTAAAGCAATGACAAGTCAATTAGTTACTTTATACATTGCCAGTATCTAAGTAATCTATAGGGAATCACTTGACATTTTCAAACTACATTTTCTTTATTTGAAAGGTATTTTTTAATTCGTCTTAGCCGGACCAGACTATTTTAAACTTTTTCTTTTATAAAATATGTTGAAGTTCACTTAATTTATTGCAAAGATTTTTTTGTTTTACATTTCATTTCTTTCTACCTATGTATATAATAACTATTATATATTTTCGGAGGGGTGTTATTAGAAGTGCAGTAAATAAGTTGGGTTTTTGTTCTAAAATTCTATGCGGCAAATAGTAAGAGGTGCACACAAACAAACATGTAGAAATAAAATGAGGTTTTTAAGTTTTTCTTATTCTGTTGCAAAATACTTACTTGTAATTTATAGATGTATTATTTTTAGACAGAAAGCGAAGAAAAAGTTTCACATATGTGGCTCAGAAAAGTGATAAAAAAATATGCAAGCTGCCTTTTGTAAAACGGGAAAAGATAAGAAACAGATGTTTACTTTTTCTCTTCTTCAAGGACTATTTTCGGTGGCATAAAATCAGAACAGTGGTTCAAAGTTGGCTGAAATAAAAGAAGATTTCATATTTAGTTGTTTTAGTTAGAAAAAATTCGTCAATATTGTATTGAAATTCTTAAGCTTATTCGATAAAGATCATAGACTATTTTCAGGGGCACAAGTTTGATCAATATTTCATCACATTATCTCCTTCAAGTTTAATACATGTATAAGGTACACTTCTCTCAGTAAACCATACCATAAAATCTTGATCTATAGTCAAAACTAGAGATCAATACTTAGTCATGAATATAAACAAGTCTATAGTCAAGACTATTGAGTAGTTAATAAACAAGACTATAGAGTAAACTAGAGTTAAGAGTATAGATCACTTCGTAGTGAAGAATAAATATAATTACGTAGTTAAGACATACATACATACATATGTACATTAGATCAGTCAACAGATCACTTTGCAGTCAAAAATACAGATTAGTCTGCAGGCAAGGCTAGAACAATCCATAATGATGATTGCAGTTTCAGTTTTTATACATAAAACTGTAGATCAGTCAACTGATCTGTCTGTAGATAAGACAGTAAAGTTTTCTATAATCAAAAGCTTTCTATATTCAATGGTCAACACTATAGATGCATCTACTGATCAGTCTGTAGTCAAGAAACTAGTTAACTCTATATTTAAAATATAAATCTGTCCATAGTAAAGAATTTCATTCAGTCTCTAGTGAAGTCTATAGATCAGTTTACAGTCAAAACAAAGATTATTCCATAGTCAAGATTATTGATCAGTCTTTTGTCAAGAATATAGTTAATACTCAAGACTATAGATCAGAGAATATAGTTTAGACTGTAGATCACTCATTGTTCAAGATTACAGAAACTAGATTGATATATAGTCAAGACTTTAGATCAGTCCGTAGTGAAGACTGGAATTCAGTCATTACGATAGATCCGTCTACTGATCTATAGATCAGTTTGCTGTCAAAAGAAAGATTATTCTATAGTCAAGACTTATTGGTCAGTCTGTTGTGAAGAAGATAGTTCAGACTATAGATCAGTCAGTAGTCAGTAGTCAAGAAAATATTCAAAACAAAGATTTTTCTATAGTCAAGACTTATAGATCAGTCTGTGTATAATATAGTTCAGGCTATAGATCAGTCTAAAGTAAATAGATCAGTCTACTGATCTCAAAACATAGATTGGTCTATAATTCAGTATACAGTCAAGACTTGAGACTATTCAGATCAGTCTTGACTATAAACTTTAGTTCTTTCTGAAGTTAATACAATTGAACAGTTTGCAGTCCTCACTCTATAGATTATTTAATAGATGAGTATGATAATGACTATAGACCAGACAACAGATTATCCTATAGTTTAGATTATAATAAGGATTCGTCTGTAGGGAAGAATGTTGTCAAGTCTACTGATCAGTCTACAGATTCATAAAGACTATAGATGAGACAACAAATCATCCAATAGTTTAGATTATATATATAGATAATTTAATAGATCAGTCTATGATAATGACTATAGATTAGTCCGAAGGAAAGAATATTGTCAAGTCTACTGATCAGTCTACAGGTTCATCTGCAGCCTAAACATAAATCTGTTTACAGTCAAGTCTATTGAACAGTCTGTCTGAGGTTAATACTATTGATCAAAACTAAGGTTTTCCTATAGTCAAGACTTATAGATCAGTCTGTTGTGATAGTTCAGGCTATAGATCGGTCTAAAGTAAATAGATCAGTCTACTGATTAGACTCCCAAAACATAGACTGGTCTATAATAAAGACCATAAAGTATACAGTCAAGACTTGAGACTAGTTTACATATCAGTCTATAGTTAAGACTTTAGTTCTTTCTGAAGTTAATAATATAGACCAGTTGGTAGTCCTCACTCTGTAGATAATTTAATAGATTAGTCTATGATAATGACTATAGATCAGACAACAGATTATCCTATAGTTTAGATTATAATAAGGATTAGTCCGTAGGGAAGAATATTGTCAAATCTACTGATCAGTTTACAGATCCTTCTACAGACAAATCTTAAGATCAGTTTACAGTGAAGCCTATTGATCTAGTTATAACAATTAAACAGTTTGTGTAGATTGGAGTTCTGCCTATAGTTCAGGCTATAGATCAGTCTAAAGTAAATAGATCAGTCTATTGATCAGTCTCTCAAAACATAGACTAGTCTATAATAAAGACCATAGAGTATACTGTCAAGACTTGAGACCAGTTTACAAATCAGTCTGTAGTCAAGACTTAAGTCTTTCTGAAGTTAATACTAATGATCAGTTTGTAGTCTTACTCTATTGATAATTTAATATAGCAGTCTATGATAATGACTATAGATCAGACAACAGATTATCCTATAGTTTAGATTATAACAAGGATTGGCACGTAGGGAAGAATATTGTCAAGTACTGTACTGATCAGTCTACAGATTTATCTACAGCCTAAGCTTAAGATCAGTTTACAGTCAAGTCTAGATCTAGTTATAACTATTGGACAGTCTGTGTAGATTGCAGTTCTGTCTAAGGTTAATACTATTAATCAGTTTGTAGTGCTCATCTAATTAAGATTATAGATCGGTTTGTAGTCAAAACAATAGTTTGGATTATAATATGGATTAGTCCGTAGTGAAAAGTAATGTTCTATATCATGTCAAATCTAAAGATCAGTCTAAAGGTCCGTCTATTGATGAATGTAAAGAAAAGAACTAAGAACTAGTCGTTCAGAAACTCTGAAGACTATTTTGCACATCCTACCTATAGATCTGCATATAATAGCCATATCTGCTTGCAGCGCAGCGAGGCTTAACTCATATGGAAGTTGGAGATCAAGAACATATGGATACGCTAAGATTTTAAGCCTATTACGTACAATATTGAACCTACCATCAGACTATATTACCCCACACAAGAACTTTAATAGAGTTTTCAAAGTCAGAGTTCCTTCCAGAAGCGAGTGGTGTAGAGGTAACCTACCGAGTGAATATATCAGCAGGCTTATAGCAGTAATAACAGGACACTGGGTGATAGGCAGACATGCAAGTCGGATTGGGCTCCCTTTCAACGATCACTGTCGCAGTTGCAAAGACAGGGAAAAGGAAGAAACGGTCTTCTATCTTCTCTGTGAATGCACTGCTCTAACCTTGGTGAGATATCTGGATCTTATACTGTAAATACTACCTTTGCGAGTTGAGTGGTCGGTCAAAACGGAGTCTCTTCGACTCTACTTGGCAGTTCGCGTGCATTGAACTACCACGTTAACCAACCAACCATACAGTCAGGTCTACAGATCTAGATATAACTCTGGATCATTCTATAGTAAAAACTATAGATCAATCAATACAAGTCGTTGCTATATATTCGAATATTGTTTCATTACACTGTCATTAACTATTATTTGCTTTACACATACATATACCTACAAGGTAAACTATTCGTAGCAAACCACACAATGAAATCCTTCATTTTAATTAAAATATATTGTTTATTTTATTCTTTTTAATTTCTTAAGAACACATTCAAATAGTGAAATATAAAAGAAATACCAAAGTACTTGAACAGGTTTGGATATTAAACGTAAATAAAAAAGAATAAAAAAAAAGAACTGAAGGTTTTTAGTAAATTTAAAACCTTGAAATTAACACCCCTGTTGTCAAATATATGCAAATTTATATATAAAATTTCTATAGATGTAAAAAAAGAATTTAAACCAAAAAGCTCCAAATATAAAATTAACCCTTTAGAAAGTATTTAACACATTTTACCTTTAAGGTTAAACTTGGTTAGAAACGTTTATAAATTCATGCGAGTAGTTTTAACTATTAAATAAATTATATAATGTTGAATTTAAACAAAAACTACACATACATACATACGTACACATACCCAAACAACCATGGAAGTGTTGATATCAGTAGAATTTCCTTGTATTCACAACTTTACACTCTTGTATATTAAGATTTTCTAAATATTTTTAGAAAAACAAGCAGAAAATATAAGGGTGCTATATAAAAATAATAACAAATATGAAACTTACAAACAAACTATGTACCTTGAAAATTTACTATCATAGAGAGTGTTTTGTTATTCAATCTTAAACATTCTTAAATCCTCTTATTTGTTTAATCAATACCATCAAATTAATATTTTAATTTGTGTCATCAGCGCCACCCTAATTATTATATTTTTGTACATATTTCAGCAAATTAATGTAGCGTTAAAAGTATAGTTTAACCAATTCAAATAATCCGTATAAATAGAAAATTTAAATTTGATGAAACTTAATAAAATTTTATAAAAATCAAAGTGAAAATATAAGTAAAATATAACAACCCTTTAACCAGATTTTGATTCTTATAACAGATATAAATAAGTTTAGTTATGCATGAATTAGAAAATTTTTCTTAATAAATGTCAACCTTTATCATTTAAATTCACTGGTTTTTTCCACGATTGAAAAGGTAAAAAGGGAAAGTTTAGGAACATATTTTAAATTAAGAAAATGAATAAATAGGGAAAGTAAAGATAAAGTTTTACATAGCGATTATAATGTAAGTATAGTTGGCTGCTGTTTAGGGTTTAAGAAAATGTAAATAGTTGCAAAGTTTGTAAAAACTTTAAGATTTGTTTTGTTGAGTTCTTTTAAGGGTTTAAAAATATTGATTACTGTTTGCTGCTGTATATGGTTGTTATGCAAGTTGACAGGACCGGATATATAACAGAATATTTTGCGTCACAATCTTAAAATCTTATTTAAATTTAAATTAAAGGTCACCATAATCAACAACAACAGCCAGCATCAGCTTCAATACAACTTTCTATATTATAACACATACTATTTCTAAGAATATTAAAGTAACGAGGGCCCTACCAATAGTTAAAGAGTTTCGAAAAAGACTTCTCCGTGAAGATGCAATACAAAAGTTCAAAAGTAATGGAGGGAGGAAAAGGGCGAACGAACGAACGAACGAACGAACGAACGAACGAACGAACGAACGAACGAACGAACGAACGAACGAACGAACGAACTAACGAACGAACGAAACGAACGAACGAACGAACGAACGAACGAAACGAACGAACGAACGAACGAACGAACGAACGAACGAACGAACGACGAACGAACGAACGAACGAACGAACGACGAACGAACGAACGAACGAACGAACGAAACGAACGAACGAACGAACGAACGAACGAACGAACGACGAAAACGAACGAACGAACGAACGAACGAACGCGAACGAACGAAACGAACGAACGAACGAACGAACGAACGAAACGAACGAACGAACGAACGAACGAACGAACGAACGAACGAACGAACGAACGAACGAACGAAACGAACGAACGAAACGAACGAACGAACGAACGAACGAACGAACAACGAACGAACGAAAACGAACGAACGAACGAACGAACGAACGAACGAACGAACGAACGAACGAAACGAAAACGAACGAACGAACGAACGAACGAACGAAACGAACGAACGAACGAACGAACGACGAACAACGAACGAACGACGAACGAACGAACGAACGAACGAACGAACGAACGAACGAAAAACGAACGAACGAAACGAACGAACGAACGAACGAACGAACGAACGAACGAACGAACGAACGAAACGAACGAACGAACGAACGAAAACGAACGAACGAACGAAGAGAACGAACGAACGAACGAACGAACGAAACGAACGAACGAACGAACGAAGAACGAACGAACGAACGAACGAACGAACGAACGAACGAACGAAACGAACGAACGAAACGAAGAACGAACGAACGAACGAACGAACGAACGAACGAACGAACGAACGAACGAACGAACGAACGAAAACGAACGAACGAACGAACGAAACGAACGAACGAAGAACGAACAGAACGAACGAACGAACTAACGAACGAACGAACGAAAACGAACGAACGAAACGAACGAACGAACGAACGAACGAACGAAACGAACGAAAAAACGAACGAACGAACGAAACGAACGAACGAACGAAAACGAACGAACGAACGAACGAACGAACGAACGAACGAACGAACGAGAACGAACGAACGAACGAACGAACGAACGAACGAACGAACGAACGAACGAACGAACAACGAACGAACGAACGAACGAACGAACAAACGAAGAACGAACGAACGAAGAACGAACGAACGAAACGAAACGAACGAAACGACGAACGAAAGAACGAACGAACGAACGAACGAACGAACGAACGAACGACGAACGAACTAACGAAACGAACGAACGAACGAAACGAACGAACGAACGAACGAACGAACGAAGAACGAACGAACGAACGAACGAACTAACTAACTACTAACTACTCTAACTAAACTAACTAACTAACTAACTAACTACTAACTAACCTCTAACTAACTAACTAACTAACTAAATAACTAACTAACTAACAACTAACTAACTAACTAACTAACCTAACTAACTAACTAACTAACAACTAACTAAATAACTAACTAACTAAATAATAACTAACTAACTAACTAACTAACTAACTAACTAACTAACTAACGAACTAACTAACTCACAACTAACTAACTACTAACAACTAACTAACCAAGGTAACATGCCCCCGGGGGGCATTCAAAACGGTCAATGGAGGCATCTGTAGCAGGTGAAGATCAGAAGAAGATTAAAAGAAAATCTTCAAAAGCGACTTCTATAGAAGTTGATGTTAGCCGTTCCGCGCTAGGCTAGTATTGTCTTCAGTAGCTTAGCTATTTCCTGCACGACCTGGGAGATTTGACCTTGGAAGGCAACCAAAATATAAATTCCTTTATTATTGCGAGAAAATCGTTTGGATATGATCCAGAGTAAGTAAATCCTATGTATGTCCCTAAGTTATGATCACACATACCTACAACTCGCTGCCCTTAATCTAGGTTTGGGAAAGAAACTAACTTGTTTTCCTTCTAAAAATCCAAAGATTTCTCGTTAACACTCACGCACTTAAAAAATATATGTATATCTAATATATGTTGCACACTTGCAAGAAATAATCTTGTCTTGCCACATTGTCAACAACCACAACAACAATAACGACAACGGATTTTGATAATGATACAATTTATTAAAACATGTTTGAGAATTAGAAACCCCAACCAACACACACACATGTCGAATTTCTTAGTTTCATTAAACACTACTTCTGCTGATTAATTGTATTTGAGTGAATTTGAGGGTTGTTAGAAAACCATGAAAGTGAAACAGTAAGATAGACACATATACATACATACATATGTTTATGCATAAAAGCAAGCGTGTAACAGAAACTCTTAGAAACCACAAATCTATTTACCAGCAATAAGAAGTTGGTTATTAATAATTTACAAGGGTTTGTGGAAATTAACATACAAAGATTTGTTATCTATTTCATTTATATTTATAGAGTTTTGGGCCTTAAAACAGATTTAAATAGTAAATTAAAGCAATTTGTTAACAATTGGAACTTAAGGGTAGTAACATGACCAAATTCTTTAAATAATTCGTTGGCACATTTCAAGGTTTAAAGGGGTCTTTACTGTTTTAGCTTCCAATTTACACCTGCTTACCGGTATAAAATTGATTAATTAATATCTTCAAAACAAATGGTGCGTATACTTAATATTTTTATTATTAGAAAATTGTTTATAACTCATACGCCATGAACACCAAAAAACAATAAATTATCCTAATGGAATACAGTTTGGAATGAGACGTTTTTAATTTAACCTTTATTTCACTAAGTACATTGATTTAAACTGTAATTTTCGCCTAAATTGATAAATATTTATCTCACAAATTATTAACAGGCCACATAAATCGTGGCCAACAGTTTAATTAATGAAAGCAAAATAACCAGAAAACCATTATTTAAGTTTTCAATTATAACCACAACACCATGATGAACTTTAAAATCTGATGATGCATTTACACACACACACACACACACACACACACACACATACACATTCAAACAGCTGCACAAAAAAATCTGTTGCAAAACTTTTGCAAACAAATAATCCGTGGGTATTACGAGCCGTAAGACAAAATGTCAAAAGTCGTTAAATGTCAGCTGCAGCACCTTTTCGAAAAGGTTGAACACAGATTTCTAATTAAAAGTGAAAACATCTAAAAAGCTTTTGTTCAAATAAATTGCATGTTAACACTATTTTATAGTTATATTTTTTTAAAGGATTTTAAAAATGCTGAAGTTTTTCACATTTAAATAAATGGCAAATGTTCGTTGGAATTATATGCATTAAGCAAAAAGGTTCTTAGAAGGGTTTCCCAGAGTTTTAAGTGGAATTTGTTTGTGAATTAAATACGAGTTCTTAGAAATAACGTAAACTTTGGAAACTAAAGAGGAAAGAAGGAAGCTTTTTAATTAACTGAATGTTTCTATAGTTAATTAGGAAACTTCTGTTATTTGAATTTTTAAATTGCTTTATATAACTAACTAAAAGACCAATTTCTGGTTTAACTAGTGGCGCTAGCACCAAAAGAATGAAATTCCTTAATCACTTCGACTTCTTACCAAAACTAGATTTTTGAGTGAAAACATAAAAGTCTATTTTCTGGCTAAACTAAAGGCGATAGGGCCAAAAGAATTAAAATCTGTGATCACTTTTATTTCATACCAAAAGTCGATTTTAGAGTGAAAACATAAAAGTCCATTTACTGGCTAAACTAGAGGCGCTAGGACCAAAACAAAGAAAATCTGTGATCACTTTTATTTCATATCAAAAGTCAATTTTTGAGTGAAAACATAAAAGTCCATTTTCTGGCTAAACTAGAGGCGCTAGGACCAAAACAAAGAAAATCTGTGATCATTTCGTCGATTTTTGAGTGAAAACATAAAAGTCCATTTTCTGGCTAAACTAGAGGCGTCAGGGCCAAAACAAAGAGAATCTGTGATCACTCTTATTTCATACCAAAAGTCGATTTTAGAGTGAAAATATAAAAGTCCATTTACTGGCTAAACTAGAGGCGCTAGGACCAAAACAAAGAAAATCTGTGATCACTTTTATTTCATACCAAAAGTCAATTTTTGAGGGAAAACATAAAAGTCCATTTTCTGGCTAAACTAGAGGCGCTAGGACCAAAACAAAGAAAATCTGTGATCACTTTTATTTCGTACCAAAAGTCGATTTTTGAGTGAAAACATAAAAGTCCATTTTCTGGCTGAACTAGAAGCGCTAGGGCCAAAACAAAGAAAATCTATGATCACTTTTATTTCATACCAGAATTCGATTTTTGAGTGAAAACATAAAAGTCCATTTTCTGGCTAAACTAGAGGCGCTAGGACCAAAACAATGAAAATCTGTGATCACTTTTATTTCATACCAGAAGTCGATTTTTGAGTGAAAACATAAAAGTCCATTTTCTGGCTAAACTAGAGGCGCTAGGACCAAAACAATGAAAATCTGTGATCACTTTTATTTCATACCAGAAGGCGATTTTTGAGTGAAAACATAAAAGTCCATTTTCTGGCTAAACTAGAGGCGCTAGGACCAAAACAAAGAAAATCTGTGATCACTCTATTTTATACCAAAAGTCGATTTTTGAGTGAAAACATAAAAGTCCATTTTCTGGCTAAACTAGAGGCGCTAGGACCAAAACAATGAAAATCTGTGATCACTTTTATTCCATACCAGAAGTCGATTTTTGAGCGAAAACATAAAAGTCCATTTTCTGGCTAAACTAGAGGCGCTAGGACCAAAACAAAGAAAATCTGTGATCACTCTTATTTCATACCAAAAGTCGATTTTTGGCTAAACTAGAGGCGCTAGGGCCAAAACAAAGAAAATCTGTGATCACTTTTATTTCATACCAAAAGTCGAATTCTGAGTGAAAATATAAAAGTCCATTTTCTGGCTAAACTAGAGGCGCTAGGACCAAAACAAAGAAAATCTGTGATCAGTCTTATTTCATACCGAAGGTCGATTTTTGAGTGAAAACAAAAAAGTCCATTTTCTGGCTAAACTAGAGGCGCTAGGACCAAAACAAAGGAAATCTGTTATCACTCTTATTTCATACCAAAATTCGATTTTTGAGTGAAAACATAAAAGTCCATTTTCTGGCTAAACTAGAGGCGCTAGGGCCAAAACAAAGAAAATCTGTGATCAGTCTTATTTCATACCGAAAGTCGATTTTTGAGTGCAAACATAAAAGTCCATTTTCTGGCTAAACTAGAGGCGCTAGGGCCAAAACAAAGAAAATCTGTAAGTCGAATTCTGAGTGGAAACATAAAAGTCCATTTTCTGGCTAAACTAGAGGCGCTAGGACCAAAACAAAGAAAATCTGTGATCACTCTTATTTCATACCAAAATTCGATTTTTGAGTGAAAACATAAAAGTCCATTTTCTGGCTAAACTAGAGGCGCTAGGGCCAAAACAAAGAAAATCTGTGATCACTTTTATTTCATACCAAAAGTCGAATTCTGAGTGAAAATATAAAAGTCCATTTTCTGGCTAAACTAGAGGCGCTAGGACCAAAACAAAGAAAATCTGTGATCAGTCTTATTTCATACCGAAGGTCGATTTTTGAGTGAAAACAAAAAAGTCCATTTTCTGGCTAAACTAGAGGCGCTAGGACCAAAACAAAGGAAATCTGTTATCACTCTTATTTCATACCAAAATTCGATTTTTGAGTGAAAACACAAAAGTCCATTTTCTGGCTAAACTAGAGGCGCTAGGGCCAAAACAAAGAAAATCTGTGATCACTTTTATTTCATACCAAAAGTCGAATTCTGAGTGAAAACATAAAAGTCCATTTTCTGGCTAAACTAGAGGCGCTAGGTACAAAACAAAGAAAATCTGTGATCACTCTTATTTCATATCAAAATTCGATTTTTGAGTGAAAACATAAAAGTCCATTTTCTGGCTAAACTAGAGGCGCTAGGGCCAAAACAAAGAAAATCTGTGATCACTCTATTTTATACCAAAAGTCGAAAAGTCTGAGTGAAAACATAAAAGTCCATTTTCTGGCTAAACTAGAGGCGCTAGGGCCAAAACAAAGAAAATCTGTGATTACTTTTATTTCATACCAAAAGTCGAATTCTGAGTGAAAACATAAAAGTCCATTTTCTGGCTAAACTAGAGGCGCTAGGTACAAAACAAAGAAAATCTGTGATCACTCTTATTTCATATCAAAATTCGATTTTTGAGTGAAAACATAAAAGTCCATTTTCTGGCTAAACTAGAGGCGATAGGGCCAAAACAAAGAAAATCTGTGATCACTTTTATTTCATACCAAAAGTCGAATTCTGAGTGAAAATATAAAAGTCCATTTTCTGGCTAAGCTAGAGGCGCTAGGACCAAAACAAAGAAAATCTGTGATCACTCTTATTTCATACCAAAATTCGATTTTTGAGTGAAAACATAAAAGTCCATTTTCTGGCTAAACTAGATGCGCTAGGGCCAAAACAAAGAAAATCTGTGATCACTTTTATTTCATACCAAAAGTCGAATTCTGAGTGGAAACATAAAAGTCCATTTTCTGACTAAACTAGAGGCGCTAGGACCAAAACAAAGAAAATCTGTGATCAGTCTTATTTCATACCGAAGGTCGATTTTTGAGTGAAAACAAAAAAGTCCATTTTCTGGCTAAACTAGAGGCGCTAGGACCAAAACAAAGAAAATCTGTGATCACTCTTATTTCATACCAAAAGTCGATTTTTGAGTGAAAACATAAAAGTCCATTTTCTGGCTAAACTAGAGACGCTAGGGCCAAAACAAAGAAAATCTGTGATCACTTTTATTTCATACCAAGTGAAACAAAAAAAGTCCATTTTCTGGCTAAACTAGAGGCGCTAGGACCAAAACAAAGAAAATCTGTGATCACTCTTATTTCATACCAAAAGTCGATTTTTGAGTGAAAACATAAAAGTCCATTTTCTGGCTAAACTAGAAGCGCTAGGGCCAAAACAAAGAAAATCTGTGATCACTTTTATTTCATACCAAAAGTCGAATTCTGAGTGGAAACATAAAAGTCCATTTCTGGCTAAACTAGAGGCGCTAGGACCAAAACAAAGAAAATCTGTGATCACTCTTATTTCATACCAAAATTCGATTTTTGATTGAAAACATAAAAGTCCATTTTCTGGCTAAACTAGAGGCGCTAGGGCCAAAACAAAGAAAATCTGTGATCACTTTTATTTCATACCAAAAGTCGAATTCTGAGTGAAAACATAAAAGTCAATTTTCTGGCTAAACTAGAGGCGCTAGGACCAAAACAAAGAAAATCTGTGATCACTCTTATTTCATACCAAAATTCGATTTTTGAGTGAAAACATAAAAGTCCATTTTCTGGCTAAACTAGAGGCGTTAGGACCAAAACAAAGAAAACCTGTGATCGCTTTAATTTCATACTAAAACTCGATTTTAGAGTGAAAACATAAAAGTCCATTTTCTGGCTAAACTAGAGGCGTTAGGACCAAAACAAAGAAAATCTGTGATCACTTTTATTCCATACCAGAAGTCGATTTTTGAGCGAAAACATAAAAGTCCATTTTCTGGCTAAACTAGAGGCGCTAGGGCCAAAACAAAGAAAATCTGTGATCAATTTTATTCCATACCAGAAGCCGATTTTTGAGCGTAAACATAAAAGTCCATTTTCTGGCTAAAATAGTGGCGCTAGGGCCAAAACAATGCAAATCTGTGATCACTTTTATTTCATACCAGAAGTCGGTTTTTGAGTGAAAACATAAAAGTCCATTTTCTGGCTAAACTAGAGGCGCTAGGACCAAAACAAAGAAAATCTGTGATCTCTCTTATTTCATACCAAAAGTCGAATTCTGAGTGAAAACATAAAAGTCCATTTTCTGGCTAAACTAGAGGCGCTAGGACCAAAACAATGAAAATCTGTGATCACTCTTATTTCATACCAGAAGTCGATTTTTGAGTGAAAACATAAAAGTCCATTTTCTGGCTAAACTAGAGGCGCTAGGACCAAAACAATGAAAATCTGTGATCACTTTTATTTCATACCAGAAGTCGATTTTTGAGTGAAAACATAAAAGTCCATTTTCTGGCTAAACTAGAGGCGCTAGGACCAAAACAATGAAAATCAGAAGTCAATTTTTGAGCGAAAACATAAAAGTCCATTTTCTGGCTAAACCAGAGGCGCTAGGACCAGAACAAAGAAAATCTGTGATCATACCAAAAGTCGAATTCTGAGTGAAAACATAAAAGTTCATTTTCTGACTAAACTGGAGGCGCTAGGACCAAAACAAAGAAAATCTGTGATCACTCTTATTTCATACCGAAAGTCGATTTTTGAGTGAAAACAAAAAGTCCATTTTCTGGCTAAACTAGAGGCGCTAGGACCAAAGAAAGAAAATCTGTGATCACTCTTATTTCATACCAAAAGTCGATTTTTGAGTGAAAACATAAAAGTCAATTTTCTGGCTAAACTAGAGGCGCTAGGGCCAAAACAAAGAAAATCTGTGATCACTTTTATTTCACACCAGGGCCAAAACAAAGAAAATCTGTGATCAATTTTATTCCATACCAGAAGCCGATTTTTGAGCGTAAACATAAAAGTCCATTTTCTGGCTAAAATAGTGGCGCTAGGGCCAAAACAATGCAAATCTGTGATCACTTTTATTTCATACCAAAAGTCGATTTTTGAGTGAAAACATAAAAGTCCATTTTCTGGCTAAACTAGAGACGCTAGGGCCAAAACAAAGAAAATCTGTGATCACTTTTATTTCATACCAAGTGAAACAAAAAAAGTCCATTTTCTGGCTAAACTAGAGGCGCTAGGACCAAAACAAAGAAAATCTGTGATCACTCTTATTTCATACCAAAAGTCGAATTCTGAGTGAAAACATAAAAGTCCATTTTCTGGCTAAACTAGAGGCGCTAGGACCAAAACAATGAAAATCTGTGATCACTCTTATTTCATACCAGAAGTCGATTTTTGAGTGAAAACATAAAAGTCCATTTTCTGGCTAAACTAGAGGCGCTAGGACCAAAACAATGAAAATCTGTGATCACTTTTATTTCATACCAGAAGTCGATTTTTGAGTGAAAACATAAAAGTCCATTTTCTGGCTAAACTAGAGGCGCTAGGACCAAAACAATGAAAATCAGAAGTCAATTTTTGAGCGAAAACATAAAAGTCCATTTTCTGGCTAAACCAGAGGCGCTAAGACCAGAACAAAGAAAATCTGTGATCACTCTTATTTCATACCAAAAGTCGAATTCTGAGTGAAAACATAAAAGTTCATTTTCTGACTAAACTGGAGGCGCTAGGACCAAAACAAAGAAAATCTGTGATCACTCTTATTTCATACCGAAAGTCGATTTTTGAGTGAAAACAAAAAGTCCATTTTCTGGCTAAACTAGAGGCGCTAGGACCAAAACAAAGAAAATCTGTGATCACTCTTATTTCATACCAAAAGTCGATTTTTGAGTGAAAACATAAAAGTCCATTTTCTGGCTAAACTAGAGGCGCTAGGGCCAAAACAAAGAAAATCTGTGATCACTTTTATTTCACACCAAAAGTCGAATTCTGAGTGAAAACATAAAAGTCCATTTTCTGGCTAAACTAGAGGCGCTAGGACCAAAACAAAGAAAATCTGTGATCACTCTTATTTCATACCAAAATTCGATTTTTGAGTGAAAACATAAAATTCAATTTTCTGGCTAAACTAGAGGCGCTAGGGCCAAAACAAAGAAAATCTGTGAGTGAAAACATTAAAGCCCTTTTTCTGGCTAAACTAGAGGCGCTAGGGCCAAAACAAAGAAAATCTGTGATCACTTTTATTTCATACCAAAAGTCGAATTCTGAGTGAAAACATAAAAGTCCATTTTCTGGCTAAACTAGAGGCGCTAGGGCCAAAACAAAGAAAATCTGTGATCACTTTTATTTCATACCAAAAGTCGAATTCTGAGTGAAAACATAAAAGTCCATTTTCTGGCTAAACTGGAGGCGCTAGGACCAAAACAAAGAAAATCTGTGATCACTCTTATTTCATACCAAAAGTCGATTTTTGAGTGAAAACATAAAGGTCCATTTTCTGGCTAAACTAGAGGCGATAGGGTCAAAACAAAGAAAATCTGTGATCAGTCTTATTTCATACCGAAAGTCGATTTTTGAGTGAAAACAAAAAAGTCCATTTTCTGGCTAAACTAGAGGCGCTAGGGCCAAACCAAAGAAAATCTGTGATCAGTCTTATTTCATACCGAAAGTCGATTTTTGAGTGAAAACATAAAAGTCCATTTTCTGGCTAAACTAGAGGCGCTAGGGCCAAAACAAAGAAAATCTGTGATCACTTTTATTTCATACCAAAAGTCGATTTTTGAGTGAAAACATAAAGGTCCATTTTCTGGCTAAACTAGAGGCGCTAGGGCCAAAACAAAGAAAATCTGTGAGTGAAAACATTAAAGCCCTTTTTCTGGCTAAACTAGAGGCGCTAGGGCCAAAACAAAGAAAATCTGTGATCACTTTTATTTCATACCAAAAGTCGAATTCTGAGTGAAAACATAAAAGTCCATTTTCTGGCTAAACTGGAGGCGCTAGGACCAAAACAAAGAAAATCTGTGATCACTCTTATTTCATACCAAAAGTCGATTTTTGAGTGAAAACATAAAGGTCCATTTTCTGGCTAAACTAGAGGCGATAGGGTCAAAACAAAGAAAATCTGTGATCAGTCTTATTTCATACCGAAAGTCGATTTTTGAGTGAAAACAAAAAAGTCCATTTTCTGGCTAAACTAGAGGCGCTAGGGCCAAAACAAAGAAAATCTGTGATCAGTCTTATTTCATACCGAAAGTCGATTTTTGAGTGAAAACATAAAAGTCCATTTTCTGGCTAAACTAGAGGCGCTAGGGCCAAAACAAAGAAAATCTGTGATCAGTCTTATTTCATACCGAAAGTCGATTTTTGAGTGAAAACATAAAAGTTCATTTTCTTGCTAAACTAGAGGCGCTATGACCAAAACAAAAAAATCTGTGATCACTCTTATTTCATACCGAAAGTCGATTTTTGAGTGAAAACATAAAAGTCCATTTTCTGGCTAGACTAGACGCGCTAGGGCCAAAACAAAGAAAATCTGTGATCACTCTTATTTCATACCAAAATTCGAATTCTGAGTGAAAACATAAATGTCCATTTTCTGGCTAAACTAGAGGCGTTAGGACCAAAACAAAGAAAATCTGTGATCACTCTTATTTCATACCAAAATTCGATTTTTGAGTGAAAACATAAAAGTCCATTTTCTGGCTAAACTAGAGGCGCTAGGGCCAAAACAAAGAAAATCTGTGATCAGTCTTATTTCATACCGAAAGTCGATTTTTGAGTGAAAACATAAAAGTCCATTTTCTGGCTAAACTAGAGGCGCTAGGACCAAAACAAAGAAAATCTGTGATCACTCTTATTTCATACCAAAATTCGACTTTTGAGTGAAAACATAAAAGTCCATTTTCTGGCTAAACTAGAGGCGCTAGGGCCAAAACAAAGAAAATTTGTGATCACTTTTATTTCATACCAAAAGTCGAATTCTGAGTGAAAACATAAAAGTCCATTTTCTGGCTAAACTAGACGCGCTAGGACCAAAACAAAGAAAATCTGTGATCACTCTTATTTCATACCAAAAGTCGATTTTTGAGTGAAAACATAAAAGTCCATTTTCTGGCTAAACTAGAGGCGCTAGGGCCAAAACAAAGAAAATCTGTGATCAGTCTTATTTCATACCGAAAGTCGATTTTTGAGTGAAAACATAAAAGTCCATTTTCTGGCTAAACTAGAGGCGCTAGGATCAAAACAAGGAATCACTCTTATTTCATACCGAAAGTCGATTTTTGAGTGAAAACATAAAAGTCCATTTTCTGGCTAAACTAGAGGCGCTAGGGCCAAAACAAAGAAAATTTGTGATCACTTTTATTTCATACCAAAAGTCGAATTCTGAGTGGAAACATAAAAGTCCATTTTCTGGCTAAACTAGAGGCGCTAGGACCAAAACAAAGAAAATCTGTGATCACTTTAATTTCATACCAAAAGTCCATTTTTGAGCGAAAACATAAAAGTCCATTTTCTGGCTAAACTAGAGGCGATAGGGTCAAAACAAAGAAAATCTGTGATCAGTCTTATTTCATACCGAAAGTCGATTTTTGAGTGAAAACAAAAAAGTCCATTTTCTGGCTAAACTAGAGGCGCTAGGACCAAAACAAGGAAAATCTGTGATCACTCTTATTTCATACCAAAAGTCGATTTTTGAGTGAAAACATAAAAGTCCATTTTCTGGCTAAACTAGAGGCGCTAGGGCCAAAACAAAGAAAATCTGTGATCACTTTTATTTCATACCAAAAGTCGAATTCTGAGTGGAAACATAAAAGTCCATTTTCTGGCTAAACTAGAGGCGCTAGGACCAAAACAAATAAAATCTGTGATCACTCTTATTTCATACCGAAAGTCGATTTTTGAGTGCAAACATAAAAGTCCATTTTCTGGCTAAACTAGAGGCGCTAGGGCCAAAAAAAGAAAATCTGTGATCACTTTTATTTCATATCAAAAGTCGAATTCTGAGTGAAAACATAAAAGTCCATTTTCTGGCTAAACTAGAGGCGCTAGGACCAAAACAAAGAAAATCTGTGATCACTCTTATTTCACACCAAAAGTCGATTTTTGAGTGAAAACATAAAAGTCCATTTTCTGGCTAAACTAGAGGCGCTAGGGCCAAAACAAAGAAAATCTGTGATCACTTTTATTTCATACCAAAAGTCGAATTCTGAGTGAAAACATAAAAGTCAATTTTCTGGCTAAACTAGAGGCGCTAGGTACAAAACAAAGAAAATCTGTGATCACTCTTATTTCATATCAAAATTCGATTTTTGAGTGAAAACATAAAAGTCCATTTTCTGGCTAAACTAGAGGCGCTAGGGCCAAAACAAAGAAAATCTGTGATCACTCTTATTTCATACCAAAAGTCGAATTCTGAGTGAAAACATAAAAGTCCATTTTCTGGCTAAACTAGAGGCGCTAGGGCCAAAACAAAGAAAATCTGTGATCACTTTTATTTCATACCAAAAGTCGAATTCTGAGTGAAAACATAAAAGTCCATTTTCTGGCTAAACTAGAGGCGCTAGGACCAAAACAAAGAAAATCTGTGATCAGTCTTATTTCATACCAAAATTCGATTTTTGAGTGAAAACATAAAAGTCCATTTTCTGGCTAAACTAGAGGCGCTAGGACCAAAACAAAGAAAATCTGTGATCAGTCTTATTTCATACCGAAGTCGATTTTTGAGTGAAAACAAAAAAGTCCATTTTCTGGCTAAACTAGACGCGCTAGGGCCAAAACAAAGAAAATCTGTGATCACTTTTATTTCATACCAAAAGTCGATTTTTGAGTGAAAACATAAAAGTCCATTTTCTGGCTAAACTAGACGCGCTAGGGCCAAAACAAAGAAAATCTGTGATCACTTTTATTTCATACCAAAATTCGAATTCTGAGTGAAAACATAAAAGTCCATTTTCTGGCTAAACTAGAGGCGCTAGGACCAAAACAAAGAAAATCTGTGATCACTCTTATTTCATACCAAAATTCGATTTTTGAGTGAAAACATAAAAGTCCATTTTCTGGCTAAACTAGAGGCGTTAGGGCCAAAACAAAGAAAATCTGTGATCAGTCTCATTTCATACCGAAAGTCGATTTTTGAGTGAAAACATAAAAGCCCATTTTCTGGCTAAACTAGAGGCGCTAGGGCCAAAACAAAGAAAATCTGTGATCACTTTTATTTCATACCAAAAGTCGAATTCTGAGTGAAAACATAAAAGTCCATTTTCTGGCTAAACTAGAGGCGCTAGGGCCAAAACAAAGAAAATCTGTGATCACTTTTATTTCATACCAAAAGTCGAATTCTGAGTGGAAATCTGTGATCACTTTTATTTCATACCAAAAGTCGAAATCTGAGTGAAAACATAAAAGTCCATTTTCTGGCTTAACTAGAGGCGCTAGGACCAAAACAAAGAAAATCTGTGATCACTCTTATTTCATACCAAAAGTCGATTTTTGAGTGAAAACATATAAGTCCATTTTCTGGCTAAACTAGAGACGCTAGGGCCAAAACAAAGAAAATCTGTGATCACTTTTATTTCATACCAAAAGTCGTAATTCTGAGTGAAAACATAAAAGTCCATTTTCTGGCTAAACTAGAGGCGCTAGGTACAAAACAAAGAAAATCTGTGATCACTCTTATTTCATATCAAAATTCGATTTTTGAGTGAAAACATAAAAGTCCATTTTCTGGCTAAACTAGAGGCGCTAGGGCCAAAACAAAGAAAATCTGTGATCACTTTTATTTCATACCAAAAGTAGAATTCTGAGTGGAAATCTGTGATCACTTTTATTTCATACCAAAAGTCGAAATCTGAGTGAAAACATAAAAGTCCATTTTCTGGCTAAACTAGAGGCGCTAGGACCAAAACAAAAAAAATCTGTGATCACTCTTATTTCATAACAAAAATCGATTTTTGAGTGAAAACATAAAAGTCCATTTTCTGGCTAAACTAGAGACGCTAGGGCCAAAACAAAGAAAATCTGTCATCACTTTTATTTCATACCAAAAGTCGAATTCTGAGTGAAAACATAAAAGTCCATTTTCTGGCTAAACTAGAGGCGCTAGGGCCAAAACAAAGAAAATCTTTGATCACTTTTATTTCATACCAAAAGTCGAATTCTGAGTGAAAACATAAAAGTCCATTTTCTGGCTAAACTAGAGGCGCTAGGACCAAAACAAAGAAAATCTGTGATCAGTCTTATTTCATACCAAAAGTAGAATTCTGAGTGGAAATCTGTGATCACTTTTATTTCATACCAAAAGTCGAAATCTGAGTGAAAACATAAAAGTCCATTTTCTGGCTAAACTAGAGGCGCTAGGACCAAAACAAAAAAAATCTGTGATCACTCTTATTTCATACCAAAAGTCGATTTTTGAGTGAAAACATAAAAGTCCATTTTCTGGCTAAACTAGAGACGCTAGGGCCAAAACAAAGAAAATCTGTGATCACTTTTATTTCATACCAAAAGTCGAATTCTGAGTGAAAACATAAAAGTCCATTTTCTGGCTAAACTAGAGGCGCTAGGTACAAAACAAAGAAAATCTGTGATCACTCTTATTTCATATCAAAATTCGATTTTTGAGTGAAAACATTAAAGTCCATTTTCTGGCTAAACTAGAGGCGCTAGGACCAAAACAAAGAAAATCTGTGATCACTCTTATTTTATACCAAAATTCGATTTTTGAGTGAAAACATAAAAGTCCATTTTCTGGCTAAACTAGAGGCGCTAGGGCCAAAACAAAGAAAATCTGTGATCACTCTATTTTATACCAAAAGTCGAAAAGTCTGAGTGAAAACATAAAAGTCCAGTTTCTGGCTAAACTAGAGGCGCTAGGGCCAAAACAAAGAAAATCTGTGATCACTCTTATTTCATATCAAAATTCGATTTTTGAGTGAAAACATAAAAGTCCATTTTCTGGCTAAACTAGAGGCGCTAGGGCCAAAACAAAGAAAATCTGTGATCACTTTTATTTCATACCAAAAGTAGAATTCTGAGTGGAAATCTGTGATCACTTTTATTTCATACCAAAAGTCGAAATCTGAGTGAAAACATAAAAGTCCATTTTCTGGCTAAACTAGAGGCGCTAGGACCAAAACAAAAAAAATCTGTGATCACTCTTATTTCATACCAAAAGTCGATTTTTGAGTGAAAACATAAAAGTCCATTTTCTGGCTAAACTAGAGACGCTAGGGCCAAAACAAAGAAAATCTGTGATCACTTTTATTTCATACCAAAAGTCGAATTCTGAGTGAAAACATAAAAGTCCATTTTCTGGCTAAACTAGAGGCGCTAGGTACAAAACAAAGAAAATCTGTGATCAGTCTTATTTCATACCGAAAGTCGAATTCTGAGTGAAAACATAAAAGTCCATTTTCTGGCTAAACTAGAGGCGCTAGGGCCAAAACAAAGAAAATCTGTAAGTCGAATTCTGAGTGGAAACATAAAAGTCCATTTTCTGGCTAAACTAGAGGCGCTAGGACCAAAACAAAGAAAATCTGTGATCACTCTTATTTCATACCAAAATTCGATTTTTGAGTGAAAACATAAAAGTCCATTTTCTGGCTAAACTAGAGGCGCTAGGGCCAAAACAAAGAAAATCTGTGATCACTTTTATTTCATACCAAAAGTCGAATTCTGAGTGAAAATATAAAAGTCCAATTTCTGGCTAAACTAGAGGCGCTAGGACCAAAACAAAGAAAATCTGTGATCAGTCTTATTTCATACCGAAGGTCGATTTTTGAGTGAAAACAAAAAAGTCCATTTTCTGGCTAAACTAGAGGCGCTAGGGCCAAAACAAAGAAAATCTGTAAGTCGAATTCTGAGTGGAAACATAAAAGTCCATTTTCTGGCTAAACTAGAGGCGCTAGGACCAAAACAAAGAAAATCTGTGATCACTCTTATTTCATACCAAAATTCGATTTTTGAGTGAAAACATAAAAGTCCATTTTCTGGCTAAACTAGAGGCGCTAGGGCCAAAACAAAGAAAATCTGTGATCACTTTTATTTCATAAAAGTCCATTTTCTGGCTAAACTAGAGGCTCTAGGTACAAAACAAAGAAAATCTGTGATCACTCTTATTTCATATCAAAATTCGATTTTTGAGTGAAAACATAAAAGTCCATTTTCTGGCTAAACTAGAGGCGCTAGGGCCAAAACAAAGAAAATCTGTGATCACTCTATTTTATACATAAAGTCGAAAAGTCTGAGTGAAAACATAAAAGTCCATTTTCTGGCTAAACTAGAGGCGCTAGGGCCAAAACAAAGAAAATCTGTGATCACTTTTATTTCATACCAAAAGTCGAATTCTGAGTGAAAACATAAAAGTCCATTTTCTGGCTAAACTAGAGGCGCTAGGGCCAAAACAAAGAAAATCTGTGATCACTCTATTTTATACCAAAAGTCGAAAAGTCTGAGTGAAAACATAAAAGTCCATTTTCTGGCGAAACTAGAGGCGTTAGGACCAAAACAAAGAAAATCTGTGATCACTTTTATTCCATACCAGAAGTCGATTTTTGAGCGAAAACATAAAAGTCCATTTTCTGGCTAAACTAGAGGCGTTAGGACCAAAACAAAGAAAATCTGTGATCACTCTTATTTCATACCAGAAGTCGATTTTTGAGTGAAAACATAAAAGTCCATTTTCTGGCTAAACTAGAGGCGCTAGGACCAAAACAATGAAAATCTGTGATCACTCTTATTTCATACCAGAAGTCGATTTTTGAGTGAAAACATAAAAGTCCATTTTCTGGCTAAACTAGACGCGCTAGGGCCAAAACAAAGAAAATCTGTGATCACTTATATTTCATACCAAAATTCGAATTCTGAGTGAAAACATAAATGTCCATTTTCTGGCTAAATTAGAGGCGTTAGGACCAAAACAAAGAAAATCTTTGATCACTCTTATTTCATACCAAAATTCGATTTTTGAGTGAAAACATAAAAGTCCATTTTCTGGCTAAACTAGAGGCGCTAGGGCCAAAACAAAGAAAATCTGTGATCACTTTTATTTCATACCAAGATTCGATTTTTGAGTGAAAACATAAAAGTCCATTTTCTGGCTAAACTAGAGGCGCTAGGGCCAAAACAAAGAAAATCTGTGATCAGTCTTATTTCATACCGAAAGTCGATTTTTGAGTGAAAACAAAAAAGTCCATTTTCTGGCTAAACTAGAGGCGCTAGGACCAAAACAAAGAAAATCTGTGATCACTCTTATTTCATACCGAAAGTCGATTTTTGAGTAAAAACATAAAAGTCCATTTTCTGGCTAAACTAGAGGCGCTAGGGCCAAAACAAAGAAAATCTGTGATCACTTTTATTTCATACCAAAAGTCGAATTTTGAGTGGAAACATAAAAGTCCATTTTCTGGCTAAACTAGAGGCGCTAGGACCAAAACAAAGAAAATCTGTGATCACTCTTATTTCATACCAAAATTCGATTTTTGAGTGAAAACATAAAAGTCCATTTTCTGGCTAAACTAGAGGCGCTAGGGCCAAAACAAAGAAAATCTGTGATCACTTTTATTTCATACCAAAAGTCGAATTCTGAGTGAAAACATAAAAGTCCATTTTCTGGCTAAACTAGAGGCGCTAGGGCCAAAACAAAGAAAATCTGTGATCACTTTTATTTCATACCAAAAGTCGAATTCTGAGTGGAAACATAAAAGTCCTTTTTCTGGCTAAACTAGAGGCGCTAGGACCAAAACAAAGAAAATCTGTGATCAGTCTTATTTCATACCGAAAGTCGATTTTTGAGTGAAAACAAAAAAGTCCATTTTCTGGCTAAACTAGAGGCGCTAGGACCAAAACAAAGAAAATCTGTGATCACTCTTATTTCATACCAAAAGTCGATTTTTGAGTGAAAACATAAAAGTCCATTTTCTGGCTAAACTAGAGGCGCTAGGGCCAAAACAAAGAAAATCTGTGATCACTTTTATTTCATACCAAAAGTCGAATTCTGAGTGGAAACATAAAAGTCCATTTTCTGGCTAAACTAGGGGCGCTAGGACCAAAACAAATAAAATCTGTGATCACTTTTATTTCATACCAAAAGTCGAATTCTGAGTGGAAATCTGTGATCACTTTTATTTCATACCAAAAGTCGAATTATGAGTGAAAACATAAAAGTCCATTTTCTGGCTAAACTAGAGGCGCTAGGGCCAAAACAAAGAAAATCTGTGATCACTTTTATTTCATACCAAAAGTCGAATTCTGAGTGGAAACATAAAAGTCCTTTTTCTGGCTAAACTAGAGGCGCTAGGACCAAAACAAAGAAAATCTGTGATCAGTCTTATTTCATACCGAAAGTCGATTTTTGAGTGAAAACAAAAAAGTCCATTTTCTGGCTAAACTAGAGGCGCTAGGACCAAAACAAAGAAAATCTGTGATCACTCTTATTTCATACCAAAAGTCGATTTTTGAGTGAAAACATAAAAGTCCATTTTCTGGCTAAACTAGAGGCGCTAGGGCCAAAACAAAGAAAATCTGTGATCACTTTTATTTCATACCAAAAGTCGAATTCTGAGTGAAAACATAAAAGTCCATTTTCTGGCTAAACTAGAGGCGCTAGGTACAAAACAAAGAAAATCTGTGATCACTCTTATTTCATATCAAAATTCGATTTTTGAGTGAAAACATAAAAGTCCATTTTCTGGCTAAACTAGAGGCGCTAGGGCCAAAACAAAGAAAATCTGTGATCACTCTATTTTATACCAAAAGTCGA
The DNA here is from genome assembly GCF_015586225.1 of Lucilia sericata. Lineage (NCBI taxonomy): Eukaryota > Metazoa > Arthropoda > Insecta > Diptera > Calliphoridae > Lucilia > Lucilia sericata. The sequence goes on along the minus strand of NW_023995487.1, from coordinate 50,422 downwards.
AAAGTCTGAGTGAAAACATAAAAGTCCATTTTCTGGCTAAACTAGAGGCGCTAGGGCCAAAACAAAGAAAATCTGTGATCACTTTTATTTCATACCAAAAGTCGAATTCTGAGTGAAAACATAAAAGTCCATTTTCTGGCTAAACTAGAGGCGCTAGGGCCAAAACAAAGGAAATCTGTAATCACTTTTATTCCATACCAGAAGTCGATTTTTGAGCGAAAACATAAAAGTCCATTTTCTGGCTAAACTAGAGGCGTTAGGACCAAAACAAAGAAAATCTGTGATCACTCTTATTTCATACCAGAAGTCGATTTTTGAGTGAAAACATAAAAGTCCATTTTCTGGCTAAACTAGAGGCGCTAGGACCAAAACAATGAAAATCTGTGATCACTCTTATTTTATACCAGAAGTCGATTTTTGAGTGAAAACATAAAAGTCCATTTTCTGGCTAAACTAGAGGCGCTAGGACCAAAACAAAGAAAATCTGTGATCACTCTTATTTCATACCAAAAGCCGAATTCTGAGTGAAAACATAAAAGTCCATTTTCTGGCTAAACTAGAGGCGCTAGGACCAAAACAATGAAAATCTGTGATCACTCTTATTTCATACCAGAAGTCGATTTTTGAGTGAAAACATAAAAGTCCATTTTCTGTACAAAACAAAGAAAATCTGTGATCACTCTTATTTCATATCAAAATTCGATTTTTGAGTGAAAACATAAAAGTAACCTAGAGGCGCTAGAGGCGCTAGGGCCAAAACAAAGAAAATCTGTGATCACTCTATTTTATACCAAAAGTCGAATTCTGAGTGAAAACATTAAAGCCCTTTTTCTGGCTAAACTAGAGGCGCTAGGGCCAAAACAAAGAAAATCTGTGATCACTTTTATTTCATACCAAAAGTCGAATTCTGAGTGAAAACATAAAAGTCCATTTTCTGTACAAAACAAAGAAAATCAGTGATCACTCTTATTTCATATCAGAAGTCGATTTTTGAGTGAAAACATAAAAGTCACTTTTCTGGCTAAACTAGAGGCGCTAGGGCCAAAACAATGAAAATCTGTGATCACTCTTATTTCATACCAAAAGTCGAATTCTGAGTGAAAACATAAAAGTCCATTTTCTGGCTAAACTAGAGGCGCTAGGACCAAAACAAAGAAAATCTGTAATCACTTTTATTTCATACCAAAATTCGATTTTTGAGTGAAAACATAAAAGTTCATTTTCTGGCTAAACTAGAGGCGCTAGGGCCAAAACAAAAAAAATCTGTGATCACTCTTATTTCATACCAAAAGTCGAATTCTGAGTGAAAACATAAAAGTTCATTTTCTGGCTAAACTAGAGGCGCTAGGACCAAAACAAAGAAAATCTGTGATCACTCTTATTTCATACCAAAAGTCGAATTCTGAGTGAAAACATAAAAGTTCATTTTCTGGCTAAACTAGAGGCGCTAGGACCAAAACAAAGAAAATCTGTAATCACTTTTATTTCATACCAAAATTCGATTTTTGAGTGAAAACATAAAAGTCCATTTTCTGGCTAAACTAGAGGCGCTAGGGCCAAAACAAAGAAAATCTGTGATCACTCTTATTTCATACCAAAAGTCGAATTCTGAGTGAAAACATAAAAGTTCATTTTCTGGCTAAACTAGAGGCGCTAGGACCAAAACAAAGAAAATCTGTAATCACTTTTATTTCATACCAAAATTCGATTTTTGAGTGAAAACATAAAAGTCCATTTTCTGGCTAAACTAGAGGCGCTAGGGCCAAAACAAAGAAAATCTGTGATCACTCTATTTTATACCAAAAGTCGAATTCTGAGTGAAAACATTAAAGCCCATTTTCTGGCTAAACTAGAGGCGCTAGGGCCAAAACAAAGAAAATCTGTGATCACTCTATTTTATACAAAAAGTCGAATTCTGAGTGAAAACATAAAAGTCCATTTTCTGGCTAAACTAGAGGCGCTAGGGCCAAAACAAAGAAAATCTGTGATCACTATATTTTATACCAAAAGTCGAATTCTGAGTGAAAACATAAAAGTCCATTTTCTGGCTAAGCTAGAGGCGCTAGGGCCAAAACAAAAAAATCTGTGATCACTCTTATTTCATACCAAAATTCGATTTTTGAGTGAAAACATAAAAGTCCATTTTCTGGCTAAACTAGAGGCGCTAGGACCAAAACAAAGAAAATCTGTGATCACTCTTATTTCATACCAAAAGTCGATTTTTGAGTGAAAACATTAAAGCCCATTTTCTGGCTAAACTAGAGGCGCTAGGGCCAAAACAAAGAAAATCTGTGATCACTCTTATTCCATACCAAAAGTCGAATTCTGATTGAAAACATAAAAGTCCATTTGCTGGCTAAACTAGAGGCGCTAGGACCAAAACAAAGAAAATCTGTGATCACTTTTATTTCATAACAAAATTCGATTTTTGAGTGAAAACATAAAAGTCAATTTTCTGGCTAAACTAGAGTCGCTAGGGCCAAAACAAAGAAAATCTGTGATCACTCTATTTTATACCAAAAGTCGAATTCTGAGTGAAAACATTAAAGTCCATTTTCTGGCTAAACTAGAGGCGCTAGGGCCAAAACAAAGAAAATCTGTGATCACTTTTATTTCATACCGAAAGTCGATTTTTGAGTGAAAACAAAAAAGTCCTTTTCTGGCTAAACTAGAGGCGCTAGGGCCAAAACAAAGAAAATCTGTGATCACTCTTATTTCATACCGAAAGTCGATTTTTGAGTGAAAACAAAAAAGTCCTTTTCTGGCTAAACTAGAGGCGCTGGGACCAAAACAAAGAAAATCTGTGATCACTCTTATTTCATAACAAAAGTCGATTTTTGAGTGAAAACATAAAAGTCCATTTTCTGGCTAAACTAGAGGCGCTAGGGCCAAAACAAAGAAAATCTGTGATCACTTTTATTTCATACCAAAAGTCGAATTCTGAGTGAAAACATAAAAGTCCATTTTCTGGCTAAACTAGAGGCGCTAGGACCAAAACAAAGAAAATCTGTGATCACTCTTATTTCATACCAAAATTCGATTTTTGAGTGAAAACATAAAAGTCCATTTTCTGGCTAAACTAGAGGCGCTAGGGCCAAAACAAAGAAAATCTGTGATCACTCTATTTTATACCAAAAGTCGAATTCTGAGTGAAAACATTAAAGCCCTTTTTCTGGCTAAACTAGAGGCGCTAGGGCCAAAACAAAGAAAATCTGTGATCACTTTTATTTCATACCAAAAGTCGAATTCTGAGTGAAAACATAAAAGTCCATTTTCTGTACAAAACAAAGAAAATCTGTGATCACTCTTATTTCATACCAAAATTCGATTTTTGAGTGAAAACATAAAGGTATATTTTCTGGCTAAACTAGAGGCGTTAGGACCAAAACAAAGAAAATCTGTGATCACTTTTATTTCATATCAGAAGTCGATTTTTGAGTGAAAACATAAAAGTCACTTTTCTGGCTAAACTAGAGGCGCTAGGGCCAAAACAAAGAAAATCTGTGATCACTCTTATTTCATACCAAAAGTCGAATTCTGAGTGAAAACATAAAAGTCCATTTTCTGGCTAAACTAGAGGCGCTAGGACCAAAACAAAGAAAATCTGTGATCACTCTTATTTCATACCAAAATTCGATTTTTGAGTGAAAACATAAAAGTCCATTTTCTGGCTAAACTAGAGGCGCTAGGGCCAAAACAAAGAAAATCTGTGATCACTCTATTTTATACCAAAAGTCGAATTCTGAGTGAAAACATAAAAGTCCATTTTCTGGCTAAACTAGACCAAAAGAAAGAAAACCTGTGATCGCTTTAATTTCATACTAAAACTCGATTTTAGAGTGAAAACATAAAAGTCCATTTTCTGGCTAAACTAGAGGCGCTAGGGCCAAAACAAAGAAAATCTGTGATCACTCTTATTTCATACCAAAAGTCGAATTCTGAGTGAAAACATAAAAGTCCATTTTCTGGCTAAACTAGAGGCGCTAGGGCCAAAACAAAAAAAATCTGTGATCGCTCTTATTTCATACCAAAATTCCATTTTTGAGTGAAAACATAGAAGTCCATTTTCTGGCTTAACTAGGGCCAAAACAAAGAAAATCTGTGATCACTCTATTTTATACCAAAAGTCGAATTCTGAGTGAAAACATAAAAGTCCATTTTCTGGCTAAACTAGAGGCGCTAGGGCCAAAACAAAGAAAATCTGTGATCACTCTATTTTATACCAAAAGTCGAATTCTGAGTGAAAACATAAAAGTCCATTTTCTGGCTAAACTAGAGGCGCTAGGGCCAAAACAAAAAAAATCTGTGATCACTCTTATTTCATACCAAAATTCGATTTTTGAGTGAAAACATAAAAGTCCATTTTCTGGCTAAACTAGAGGCGCTAGGGCCAAAACAAAGAAAATCTGTGATCACTCTATTTTATACCAAAAGTCGAATTCTGAGTGAAAACATTAAAGCCCATTTTCTGGCTAAACTAGAGGCGCTAGGGCCAAAACAAAAAAAATCTGTGATCACTCTTATTTCATACCAAAATTCGATTTTTGAGTGAAAACATAAAAGTCCATTTTCTGGCTAAACTAGAGGCGCTAGGGCCAAAACAAAGAAAATCTGTGATCACTCTATTTTATACCAAAAGTCGAAAAGTCTGAGTGAAAACATAAAAGTCCATTTTCTGGCTAAACTAGAGGCGTTAGGACTAAAACAAAGAAAACCTGTGATCGCTTTAATTTCATACTAAAACTCGATTTTAGAGTGAAAACATAAAAGTCCATTTTCTGGCTAAACTAGAGGCGCTAGGGCCAAAACAAAGAAAATCTGTGATCACTCTTATTTCATACCAAACGTCGAATTCTGAGTGAAAACATAAAAGTCCATTTTCTGGCTAAACTAGAAGCGCTAGGGCCAAAACAAAGAAAATCTGTGATCACTCTTATTTCATACCAAAATTCGATTTTTGAGTGAAAACATAAAAGTCCATTTTCTGGCTAAACTAGAGGCGTTAGGGCCAAAACAAAGAAAATCTGTGATCACTCTATTTTATACCAAAAGTCGAATTCTGAGTGTAAACATAAAAGTCCATTTTTTGGCTAAACTAGAAGCGCTAGGACCAAAACAAAGAAAATCTGTGATCACTCTTATTTCATACCAAAATTCGAGTTTTGAGTGAAAACATAAAAGTCCATTTTCTGGCTAAACTAGAGGCGCTAGGGCCAAAACAAAGAAAATCTGTGATCACTCTATTTTATACCAAAATTCGGTTTTTGAGTAAAAACATAAAAGTCAGAAGCCGATTTTTGAGCGAAAACATAAAAGTCCATTTTCTGGCTAAAATAGAGGCGCTAGGGCCAAAACAAAGAAAATCTGTGATCACTCTATTTTATACCAAAAGTCGAATTCTGAGTGAAAACATAAAAGTCCATTTTCTGGCTAAACTAGAGGCGCTATGACCAAAACAAAAAAATCTGTGATCACTCTTATTTCATATCAAAATTCGATTTTTGAGTGAAAACATAAAAGTCCATTTTCTGGCTAAAATAGAGGCGCTAGAGCCAAAACAAAGAAAATCTGTGATCACTCTATTTTATACCAAAATTCGATTTTTGAGTAAAAACAAAAAAGTCCATTTTCTGGCTAAACTAGAAGCGCTAGGACCAAAACAAAGAAAATCTGTGATCACTCTTATTTCATACCAAAATTCGATTTTTGAGTGAAAACATAAAAGTCCATTTTCTGGCTAAACTAGAGGCGTTAGGGCCAAAACAAAGAAAATCTGTGATCACTCTATTTTATACCAAAAGTCGAATTCTGAGTGTAAACATAAAAGTCCATTTTTTGGCTAAACTAGAAGCGCTAGGACCAAAACAAAGAAAATCTGTGATCACTCTTATTTCATACCAAAATTCGAGTTTTGAGTGAAAACATAAAAGTCCATTTTCTGGCTAAACTAGAGGCGCTAGGGCCAAAACAAAGAAAATCTGTGATCACTCTATTTTATACCAAAATTCGGTTTTTGAGTAAAAACATAAAAGTCAGAAGCCGATTTTTGAGCGAAAACATAAAAGTCCATTTTCTGGCTAAAATAGAGGCGCTAGGGCCAAAACAAAGAAAATCTGTGATCACTCTATTTTATACCAAAAGTCGAATTCTGAGTGAAAACATAAAAGTCCATTTTCTGGCTAAACTAGAGGCGCTATGACCAAAACAAAAAATCTGTGATCACTCTTATTTCATATCAAAATTCGATTTTTGAGTGAAAACATAAAAGTCCATTTTCTGGCTAAAATAGAGGCGCTAGAGCCAAAACAAAGAAAATCTGTGATCACTCTATTTTATACCAAAATTCGATTTTTGAGTAAAAACAAAAAAGTCCATTTTCTGGCTAAACTAGAGGCGCTAGGGCCAAAACAAAGAAAATCTGTGATCACTCTTATTTCATACCAAAAGTCGAATTCTGAGTGAAAACATAAAAGTCCATTTTCTGGCTAAACTAGAGGCGCTAGGGCCAAAACAAAAAAAATCTGTGATCACTCTTATTTCATACCAAAATTCCATTTTTGAGTGAAAACATAAAAGTCCATTTTCTGGCTTAACTAGGGCCAAAACAAAGAAAATCTGTGATCACTCTATTTTATACCAAAAGTCGAATTCTGAGTGAAAACATAAAAGTCCATTTTCTGGCTAAACTAGAGGCGCTAGGGCCAAAACAAAGAAAATCTGTGATCACTCTATTTTATACCAAAAGTCGAATTCTGAGTGAAAACATAAAAGTCCATTTTTTGGCTAAACTAGAAGCGCTAGGTCCAAAACAAAGAAAATCTGTGATCACTCTTATTTCATACCAAAATTCGAGTTTTGAGTGAAAACATAAAAGTCCATTTTCTGGCTAAACTAGAGGCGCTAGGGCCAAAACAAAGAAAATCTGTGATCACTCTATTTTATACCAAAAGTCGAATTCTGAGTGAAAACATAAAAGTCCATTTTTTGGCTAAACTAGAAGCGCTAGGACCAAAACAAAGAAAATCTGTGATCACTCTTATTTCATACCAAAATTCGAGTTTTGAGTGAAAACATAAAAGTCCATTTTCTGGCTAAACTAGAGGCGCTAGGGCCAAAACAAAGAAAATCTGTGATCACTCTATTTTATACCAAAAGTCGAATTCTGAGAGAAAACATTAAAGTCCATTTTCTGGCTAAACTAGAGGCGCTAGGACCAAAACAAAGAAAATCTGTGATCACTTTTATTTCATACCAAAATTCGATTTTTGAGTGAAAACATAAAAGTCCATTTTCTGGCTAAACTAGAGGCGCTAGGGCCAAAACAAAGAAAATCTGTGATCACTCTATTTTATACCAAGAGTCGAATTCTGAGTGAAAACATAAAAGTCCATTTTCTGGCTAAACTAGAGGCGCTAGGACCAAAACAAAGAAAATCTGTGATCACTCTTATTTCATACCAAAATTCGATTTTTGAGTGAAAACATAAAAGTCCATTTTCCAAAACAAAGAAAATCTGTGATCACTCTATTTTGTACCAAAAGTCGAATTCTGAGTGAAAACATAAAAGTCCATTTTTTGGCTAAACTAGAGGCGCTAGGACCAAAACAAAGAAAATCTGTGATCACTCTTATTTCATACCAAAATTCGATTTTTGAGTGAAAACATAAAAGTCCATTTTTTGGCTAAACTAGAGGCGCTAGGGCCAAAACAAAGAAAATCTGTGATCACTCTATTTTATACCAAAAGTCGAATTCTGAGTGAAAACATAAAAGAACATTTTCTGGCTAAACTAGAGGCGTTAGGACCAAAACAAAGAAAACCTGTGATCGCTTTAATTTCATACTAAAACTCGATTTTTGAGTGAAAACATAAAAGTCCATTTTCTGGCTAAACTAGAGGCGTTAGGGCCAAAACAAAGAAAATCTGTGATCACTCTTATTTCATACCAAAATTCGATTTTTGAGTGAAAACATAAAAGTCCATTTTCTGGCTAAACTAGAGGCGCTAGGACCACAACAAAGAAAATCTGTGATCACTCTATTTTATACCAAAAGTCGAATTCTGAGTGAAAACATAAAAGTCCATTTTTTGGCTAAACTAGAGGCGCTAGGACCAAAACAAAGAAAATCTGTGATCACTCTTATTTCATACCAAAATTCGAGTTTTGAGTGAAAACATAAAAGTCCATTTTCTGGCTAAACTAGAGGCGCTAGGGCCAAAACAAAGAAAATCTGTGATAACTCTATTTTATACCAAAAGTCGAATTCTGAGTGAAAACATAAAAGTCCATTTTCTGGCTAAACTAGAGGCGCTAGGACCAAAACAAAGAAAATCTGTGATCACTCTTATTTCATACCAAAATTCGATTTTTGAGTGAAAACATAAAAGTCCATTTTCTGGCTAAACTAGAGGCGCTAGGGCCAAAACAAAGAAAATCTGTGATCACTCTATTTTATACCAAAAGTCGATTTTTTTTTTTTTTTTTATTTAAAACGGTATAAATTGACATATACAATTTTTCTTAAAATACTGCGACTAGTCAAAATAGACTAACTAGCAGTTTGAGGCTAATTATTTAAACATATAATTTAGTATTAACAGCAATTCAAATATTTTATAAAACATTATGCTGGTTGAAACGCCTGATGAGGTCATGAGGTTGGCATCTGTTTAGTCGTCTTACTACATTTGTGGTTCTTAATAAGGACGCTATTTCTTCATTTGGGTGGAGTATAAGTTTACGCCTATGTTGTTCTGCTTTCATAATAATTTCCTCTGTTACTGTGTTCATGTTGAGATCTCTATGGATATCAGAGTTTCTAACGTACCATGGTCCTTAGGATTTTGTTTTGAAATCTTTGTATAATTTTAATAACATCGTTTTTAGCGCATCCCCATATCTGGATGCCATAGCTCCATACTGGCTTTAGAATTTGTTTATAGACAATTAGCTTATTATGGACTGAAAGGTTAGATTTTCTCCCAATTAGCCAATCCATTTTTCTAAACTTTAACTCTAGCTCATCCTTTTTCTTCTTAACATGCGCTTTCCAACGAAGCTTTGCGTCTAGGGTCATTCCCAAGTATTTAGCGGTGTTCTCGTGTGGAATCTCAATTTCATCGATAAAGACTGGTTTGTGGTTGACGTTTTTATTTGTAAAAAGTCGAATTCTGAGTGAAAACATAAAAGTCCATTTTCTGGCTAAACTAGAGGCGCTAGGACCAAAACAAAGAAAATCTGTGATCACTCTTATTTCATACCAAAATTCGATTTTTGAGTGAAAACATAAAAGTCCATTTTGTGGCTAAACTAGAGGCGCTAGGGCCAAAACAAAGAAAATCTGTGATCGCTTTTATTTCATACCAAAATTCGATTTTTGAGTGAAAACATAAAAGTCCATTTTCTGGCTAAACTAGAGGCGCTAGGGCCAAAACAAAGAAAATCTGTGATCACTCTATTTTATACCAAAAGTCGAATTCTGAGTGAAAACATAAAAGTCCATTTTCTGGCTAAACTAGAGGCGCTAGGACCAAAACAAAGAAAATCTGTGATCACTCTTATTTCATACCAAAATTCGATTTTTGAGTGAAAACATAAAAGTCCATTTTCTGGCTAAACTAGAGGCGCTAGGGCCAAAACAAAGAAAATCTGTGATCACTCTATTTTATACCAAAAGTCGAATTCTGAGTGAAAACATAAAAGTCCATTTTCTGGCTAAACTAGAGGCGTTAGGACCAAAACAAAGAAAACTTGTGATCGCTTTAATTTCGTACTAAAACTCGATTTTAGAGTGAAAACATAAAAGTCCACTTTCTGGCTAAACTAGAGGCGCTAGGGCCAAAACGAAGAAAATCTGTGATCACTCTTATTTCATACCAAAATTCGATTTTTGAGTGAAAACATAAAAGTCCATTTTGTGGCTAAACTAGAGGCGCTAGGGCCAAAACAAAGAAAATCTGTGATCACTCTATTATATACCAAAAGTCGAATTCTGAGTGAAAACATAAAAGTCCATTTTTTGGCTAAACTAGAAGCGCTAGGACCAAAACAAAGAAAATCTGTGATCACTCTATTTTATACCAAAAGTCGAATTCTGAGTGAAAACATAAAAGTCCATTTTCTGGCTAAACTAGAGGCGCTATGACCAAAACAAAAAAAATCTGTGATCACTCTTATTTCATATCAAAATTCGATTTTTGAGTGAAAACATAAAAGTCCATTTTCTGGCTAAAATAGAGGCGCTAGGACCAAAACAAAGAAAATCTGTGATCACTCTTATCTCATACCAAAATTCGATTTTTGAGTGAAAACATAAAAGTCCATTTTGTGGCTAAACTAGAGGCGCTAGGACCAAAACAAAGAAAATCTGTGATCACTCTTATTTCATACCAAAATTCGATTTTGGAGTGAAAACATAAAAGTCCATTTTCTGGCTAAACTAGAGGCGCTAGGGCCAAAACAAAGAAAATCTGTGATCACTTTTATTTCATACCAAAATTCGATTTTTGAGTGAAAACATAAAAGTCCATTTTCTGGCTAAACCAGAGGCGCTAGGACCAAAACCAAGAAAATCTGTGATCACTTTTATTTCATACCAAAAGTCGATTTTTGTGTGAGAACATAAAAGTCCAATTTCTGGCTAAAGTATAGGCGCTAGGGCCAAAACAAAGAAAATCTGTGATCACTTTCAATACACACCGAAAATAGAATTCAGAATGAAAACATAAAAGTCCATTTTCTGGCTAAACTAGAGGCGCTAGGGCCAAAACAAAGAAAATCTGTGATCACTTTTATTTTATACAAAAAGTCGATTTTTAAGTGAAAACATAAAAGTCCATTTTCTGGCTAAACTAGAGGCGCTAGTTTAGCCAAAAGTCGAAAATAGAATTCAGAATGAAAACATAAAAGTCCATTTTCTAGCTAAACTAGAGGCGCTAGGGCCAAAACAAAGAAAATCTGTGATCACTTTTATTTTATACAAAATGTCGATTTTTAAGTGAAAACATAAAAGTCCATTTTCTGGCTAAACTAGAGGCGCTAGGGCCAAAACAAAGAAAATCTGTGATCACTCTATTTTATACCAAAAGTCGAATTCTGAGTGAAAACATAAAAGTCCATTTTCTGGCTAAACTAGAGGCGCTAGGGCCAAAACAAAGAAAATCTGTGATCACTCTATTTTATACCAAAAGTCGAATTCTGAGTGAAAACATAAAAGTCCATTTTCTGGCTAAACTAGAGGCACTAGGGCCAAAACAAAGGAAATCTGTGATCACTTTTACTTCATATCTGAAATCGATTTTTGAGTGAAAACATAAAAGTCCATTTTCTGTCTAAACTAGTGGCGCTAGGACCAAAACAAAGTCTGTGATCTCTTTTATTTCATACTAACTACTTTTAGAGTGAAAACATAAAAGTCCATTTTCTGGCTAAACTAGAGGCGCTAGGACCAAAACAAAGTAAATCTGTGATCACTTTTATTTCATACCAAAACTCGATTTTAGAGTGAAAACATAAAAGTCCATTCTCTGGCTAAACTAGAGGCGCTAGGCCAAAGCAAAGAAAATCTGTGATCACTTTTATTTCACACCAAAAGTCGATTTTAGAGTGAAAACATAAAAGTCCATTTTCTGGCTAAACTAGAGGCGCTAGGCCAAAGCAAAGAAAATCTGTGATCACTTTTATTTCACACCAAAAGTCGATTTTTTCTGGCTAAACTAGAGGCGCTAGGACCAAAACAAAGAAAATCTGTGATCACTTTTATTTCATACCAAAAGTCGATTTTAGAGTGAAAACATAAAAGTCCATTTTCTGGCTAAACTAGAGGCGCTAGGGCTAAAACAAAGAAAATCTGTGATCACTTTTATTTCACACCAAAAGTCGATTTTAGAGTGAAAACATAAAAGTCCATTTTCTGGCTAAACTAGAGGCGCTAGGGCCAAAACAAAGAAAATCTGTGATCACTTTTATTTCATACCAAAAGTGGATTTTAGAGTGAAAACATAAAAACCCATTCTCTGGCTAAACTAGAGGCGCTAGGATCAAACCAAAAAAATCTGTGATCACTTTTATTTCACACCAAAAGTCGATTTTAGAGTGAAAACATAAAAGCCCATTTTCTGGCTAAACTAGAGGCGCTAGGACCAAGATAAAGAAAATATGTGTTCACTTTTTCATACCAAAAGTTGATTTTACAACGAAAACATAAAAGTCCATTTTTTGGCTAAACTAGAGGCGTTAGGGCCAAAACAAAGAAAATCTGTGATCACTTTGAATTCACACCAAACTCGATTTAAGAGAGAAAACATATATGCCCATTTTCTGGCTAAACTAGAGGCGCTAGGACCAAAACAAAGAAAATCTGCGATCACTTTGAATCCACACCGAAACTAGATTTCAGAGTGAAAACATAAAAATTCATTTTCTGGCTAAATTAGAGGGCTAAAACAAGGAAAATCTGTGATCACTTTTATTTCATATCAAAAGTCGATTTTTGACTGAAAACATAAAAGTCCATTTTCTGGCTAAACTAGAGGAACTAGGGCCAAAACAAAGAAAATCTGTGATCACTTTTATTTCATACCAAAAATTGATTTTACAATGAAAACATAAAAGTCCATTTTCTGGCTAAACCAGAGGAGCTAGGGCCAAAACAAAGAAAATCTGTGATCACTTTTATTTCGTACCAAAAGTCGAATTTTGAGTGAAAACATAAAAGTCCATTTTCTGACTAAACTAGAGGCGCTAGGGCCAAAACAAAGAAAATCTGTGATCACTTTGAATTCACACCAAACTCCATTTTTCTGGCTAAACTAGAGGCGCTAGGACCAAAACAAAGAAAATCTGTGATCACTTTGAATCCACACCGAAACTAGATTTCAGAGTGAAAACATAAAAATTATGTTTTCACTCTGAAAAATAAAAGTCCATTTTCTGACTAAACTAGAGGTGCCAAAACAAAGAAAATCTGTGATCACTTTTATTTCGTACCAAAGGTCGATTTTTGAGTGAAAAAAAAGTCCATTTTCTGGCTAAACTAGAGGCGCTAGGACCAAAACAAAGAAAATCTGTGATCATTTTTATTTCGTACCAAAGGTCGATTTTTGAGTGAAAACATAAAAGTCCATTTTCTGGCTAAACTAGAGGCGCTAGGGCCAACACAAAGAACATCTGTGATCACTTTTATTTCTTTTATTATTTTCTATATTTATATTTATGTTTGGGCGTCTTTGGTTTTTTGCCATTATTTAAGCAGTAACAGTTACGTATACATAATATTTGTTTGTATTATGCAATTAATTATTGCTTATACGTAACCAGTTATTAAATTATATGTTTAAATTAAAATAAGCTAATAGGTGGATATTTAGTTGTTTCTTTTTTTTTTTTCTTAAATTAATATTACATAAAAATTATTTTTTTTTCTTACGTTATAAAACTTTTAATTAGTTCAAGAAAAAACAATTGCAAGATTTTAATGCACTCACTATAGAAAACTTTACATTGTAGAAACAACACAACAAAGATGTTCATCATAATAATGAAGTTCTGAAGTAATTTCGTAGACAAACATACAATATAAACACAAAGATTTGCACATAAAATTACACATATTCCAGCATATATTTTAGCATGTAATTCTATGTAAAAAATCCAATTTTTTCAACAATATTTTTTTTTCTAAACGAGCACACAAGATCTTTGTTAAAAACATAAAAGGTAAGAAATGAAATAAAGCAGAAAAGAAAACTAAAAAATATATATAGTTCAGGTGCGCGTGTACAAACACACCTGAAGATTTATGAACGTATATCTAGAACAAATAGCAAAAACTCTTTCATTATATCTGAAGCAAAAAACAATAGTCAGCTAAGTCGACTTAAGGACATATTTGATTTAATTAATTCTCCATATAACTTAACTACGTTTCAATTTGAAAAAAAGTAATATTTTCGGCAAATTACGTATTCTAAGTTAAGCTATTATTACTTGTGACCAGAGATATGTATAAATGTTTCTTTACAGCATACATGCATATAATTTAATAAGGAATAACGTTAAGGTAGGTAGTAAGTAAGTAAGCAAGGGTGTCAACCGGGTAAATAGTTCTATATAAACATATACCTCTACTCGACCTACCAGCCAGCACATTTTATCTTTACCAAGCAGATTGTTAAACAAAAAAGAATAATGTGAGAAAAAAAATATAAAAACAGTATTTAGGTCATATCCAGCTGCAGCTAAAATGATAAATAGAACGTCATTGTTGGCGTGCAAAAATTATGTTCCAGATTACCCACCCTTTTGCCACAATTGCGAATATGTTTGTATCTGTTTCATAGTTATATAGAGAATAGAAAACTTTTATATCGAGAAATTGTATTATACCATATAATTAACAATTATATTTTATTGCTTTTACGAATGCCGTTGGAAAAAATATATATGTAATTGTTAATTGAAAAGTAATTTAAAGCTTGTGACAATATATAGTCGGGAATTATCGTCTCTTACGTATACCCTATTGAGTTTTATCTTAGTTGTAACATATTAAAATAAACTATTAATGAAAAACTTGCGCTAGTAACAGCACGGACCGCTTCCTGCAACTTTTGGTGTAGGATTAACATATATATAAATGATTTTATATCGTAATATTAGCGTCAATGGACGTTCGAAAGTGGACTCTGCATGGGGAGTGGAGTCAAATAAGACCCAATTATTACACAAACAGTCATTGAAGTTTATCCAATTTAAGTCCTTCCTGTAGAAGAAAGTAATTATGAGGGGCAAGGTCCAATTTTCAGAGCTACGCAAACTAATAGACCGATTCCAACCGAACTTTAATCGTGGTAAATTTAAAGATAGTTTATGGACTTACTAGCATAAACTATGCATCCATTACAGTACAAAGCATTATTTGTATAACTGGTTGCGTATGAGTTATAATGGAAAGTGTGCTACAACAGCATATAACGTATACGCTCAGGTATTCTTCAAAGACGTTTAATGCAGGACGAATAACTAACTAACTAACTAACTAACTAACTAACTAACTAACTAACTAACTAACTAACTAACTACTAACTAACTAACTAACTAACTAACTAACTAACTAACTAACTAACTAACTAACTACTAACTAACTAACTAACTAACTAACTAACTAACTAACTAACTACTAACTAACTAACTAACTAACTAACTAACTACTAACTAACTAACTAACTAACTAACTAACTAACTAAACTACTAACTAACTAACTAACTAACTAACTAACTAACTAACTACTAACTAACTAACTATACTAACTAACTAACTAACTAACTAACTAACTAACTAACTAACTAACTAACTAACTACTAACTAACTACCTAACTAACTAACTAACTAACTAACTAACGAACTAACTAACTAACTAACTAACTAACTTACTAACTAACTAACTAACAACTAACTAACTAACTAACTAACTAACTACTAACTACCTAACTAACTAACTAACTAACTAACTACTAACTAACTAACTACTAACTAACTAACTAACTAACTAACTAACTACTAACTACTAACTAACTAATACTACTAACTAACTAACTAACTAACGAACTAACTAACTAACTAACTAACTAACTAACTAACTAACTAACTAACTAACTAACTAACTAACTACTAACTACTAACTAACTAACTAACTAACTAACTAACTAACTAACTAACTAACTAACCTAACTAACTAACTAACTAACTAACTAACTAACTAACTAACTAACTAACTAACTACTAACTAACTAACTAACTAACTAACTAACTAACTAACTAACTAACTAACTAACTAACTAACTAACTAACTAACTACTAACTAACTAACTAACTAACTAACTAACTAACTAACTAACTAACTAACTACTAACTAACTAACTACTAACTAACTAACTAACTAACTAACTAACTAACTAACTAACTAACTAACTAACTAACACTAACTAACTAACTACTAACTAACTAACTAACTAACTAACTAACTACTAACTAACTAACTAACTAACTAACTAACTAACTAACTAACTAACTAACTAACTAACTACTAACTAACTAACTAACTAACTAACTAACTAACTAACTAACTAACTAACTAACTAACTAACTAACTAACTAACTAACTAACTAACTAACTAACTAACTAACTAACTACTAAACTACTAACTAACTAACTAACTAACTAACTAACTAACTAACTAACTACTAACTAACTAACTAACTAACTAACTAACTAACTAACTAACTAACTAACTAACTAACTAACTAACTAACTAACTAACTAACTAACTACTAACTAACTAACTAACTACTAACCTACTACTAACTAACTAACTAACTAACGAACTAACTAACTAACTAACTAACTAACGAACTAACTAACTAACTAACTAACTAACTAACTAACTAACTAACTAACTAACTAACTAACTAACTAACTAACTAACTAACTAACTAACTAACTAACTAACTAACTAACTACTAACTAACTAACTACACTAACTACTACTAACTAACTAACTAACTAACTAACTAACCTAACTAACTACTAACTAACTAACTAACTAACTAACTAACTAAACTAAATAACTAACTAACTAACTAACTAACTAACTAAGTTTCGTCAAAAACTCATACATTCCAATTTTCACAACGGACGGACACACATCGTTAAGACTAATCAAAAAACTGATTTGTAATATCATGTTTATATCGCAAACCATGTTTTTCAAGATTTAAGTGAAAATATCTTAAATTTTAAAGATATCAGATATCATACAACATTTTATAAATAAAGTTGTCTTGCTGCTGTTATAAGGTCTCAAAAAAGTCGAAAAATTATGTTTTTTTTCCAACTTCAGGACACGATACCTCAAATTCCAGATGTGATGAAGAAAATATTCGGATTCAACACGGCTCAGTACTTTAGAAACGTCTGTTCGGAAGCGGTTTTAACTTTTTGAAAATTTTGTCGGCCTGTGTTATAAAGGCGCCATTTGTGAATGGGAACTGTATAAATTTGTTAGTGGTTGGTCACAAATTACAGGAATTCCAAGTTTAAACGGAGGTTTTCATTAAAAACGGTAGGTATTTAGAACTATTTATATTTGAAATTTTTAATCTGAAATTCAAAACACTTTTCATGCAATCCTCGTCATGTCCTTGTAAAATGTAAATCCTTTAACATTATGTTTATACTCTAAAGTTAAACTTTAAACTCCCACGCTAATAAATATAAAAAATATAACACGATTTATGTTTAAAATATTCCTGTTACAAAGTCTTAAATCATTTTGTACAAAAAAAAAATTAACTAAAATATGGAAACCAACAATAACAGTAAAACACTAAGCTACAAAAAAGGTTGAAAATATAATTTAGCTAATTATAACAATGCATTTGGTGTTTATTTATTTTATGATGGCTGTGGCAGGACGTTAACTAATTCGAAAAACCCCCACTGGTGGTTTTGCGAAAAAAAAATATTATCGTAATTTCAAACAAATTATGAATAGTGGTCCCCCGTCGCGTACCAAATAATGCCCACAATAAAACGTAATTTGTACAAAGGAACTAAAACGTATAAAAACAAAAAAAAAGAGCAGAGCATAAAGAAATAACAAAAGGCAAACAGCAGCAGCAGCAACAAAACAAAAATTAAATTGTAAATAATAATAACAACAACAAGAAACAAAACAGTAAATAAAAAAAGCTTTTTACTCAAACACTTAAAGTAACAATGTTAAAATTTACAATAACAAAAATAAAAATGGCCCTGATGTCCTTCTTCATTTCTTTAGTTGTATTTATGTACATACATATGTATGTATGTACGTGTATCCTACACAATAACAAATAAACAACAATGTAACAGCATGTATGTATGTACGTATATTTGTTTACTTTGTTTTTTTTTTTTTTTTTCTCTCTGTGTTTTAATATATTTTCTCTAGTTAAATTGTATGACATCTTTGAACCTCTTTTGTTGCCCACTTTTTATTTTCGTTTCATTGTTGTTTTGCCCCTGCAAAGCTTTTAACCCAATTTTATTTTTAAAACATGTTGCAGAAAATACATATACATATATAGAAAAATAATAACAACATCATACACCCACCCACTCTTTAAAGTTTTGAAGCCTAAACAAAGAGTTACTTTCAAGAAAATCGGCCAATATTTATTGCTCTCCCTATGACTTTCTCTTTTACTCTTTAGCTCTTTGTTGCTAATATTACTGTGAGTTATTGCTTTCTCTATTTTGTAATAAAACTACGTCATTCTCCTCTCTATGTCTCTCTCTTTTTGTAATACACAAATTGTGCTCTCTTTTAAGTTAAAAGAGAGCAATAGTGGTCTGTTATAATTATGCTCTCATAGATGTTTTTTTTTGTAAATTTTCAAAAACTAGAACTCGTAGACATTATGACGTCAAAAAGTATGAGTATGTGACGTCAAGTGAAATATATATTTTTGGCTGGTTTGGCACAAAATACTATAGCTTTGGTTATAAAGAGGAGGACAATGTTAGCCCACCCATTGTATTGTTAGCTATGAATAATACTTTGAGAAAAATTCATACTGTTTTAGTACAGTAGGCTGTAAGTCATTATTTTTTTTTATGGATTTAGGCAGTCAGAACAATAATGCAGAGACATC
The DNA here is from genome assembly GCF_015586225.1 of Lucilia sericata. Taxonomy (NCBI): domain Eukaryota; kingdom Metazoa; phylum Arthropoda; class Insecta; order Diptera; family Calliphoridae; genus Lucilia; species Lucilia sericata. Next base: position 31,727 of record NW_023995487.1, on the reverse strand, counting down.
ATAATATCATGTATAATGTTCACTTTAATACGTATGAAGAATAGGATGGGCCCCAATTTAAAAGGAGACTCCAGTTTAAAGGAAAGAAGAAGTAACGTCCGTTGTATTATTAGAACAGAGAGAAAGTATGTACCTATATTGACGACCTAATCTTACGGTGTCCCTTTACATACACAGAGTGGACTATAGACGGTCCACCACTCGCTCCTGAGCGACTTTAAAGAATGACTGTGTCGGCCCTTGAACAAAATTCAAGTAGTCTATTGCCATAGTAATCCAGTTGCAGAATGACAGATATACAAACAGGAGACCCCTTTCCAGACAAGACTAAACGCAATTACTAGAACCTGTAGAAGAGGATACCCAGCATCAGGTGAACACTCTCCTGGTAATGCATTAGTTAAAATGTCTTCCCCATTATCTCTTGCAATGTCTTAAAAACCGGACAAAAACACACTACTGAGCTGGGCCAGTTGTTTCGGCAACCAAGGACGTAATTGGTAGACCATAGAACGGACTCCCATAATGCTAACTCAAGCTACATTTTGGTAAATTCTAAACATATTCAACGATAAAGGAAAATCACCCATGAAACAAAGACTAAAGGATCATACTAGACATCTAACCTCAAACTTCATCACCCAAAATTAACCTTCGGATATAACAGTTATACAGACCAACAAAGTTTGAAAAAATCGAAACCCAAAGACCAAATATCTGATAGATACATTTTGAGAATTCAGAAGAAAAATATACTTTGGTCTTTGGGCCCTTGTTTCCAATCTTTATCCTATTTATCAGTGCCTTCTACCGTTCCAAGAAAGGTGACAGAAACTTATCCAGAACAAATTATAACTTCACTGTGCATCAGTCCTTTAACCAACATTCCCTTTCTACGAGTACCCCGAAGTAACCTCTAGCAATGACCAAAACAGGACAAGTCCTGTTCAAAAACTGACATTCGTAATAACAGATTATCTTAATCTCTGGCTAGACCATAAATCAAAAGACATAACTTGAGGTATTGGTGACATCACTATTCTTCAGTAACACAAAAGCACCAGTATTACCATTGAGATAGTAAGCGCACCATGTAACACTCTATCAAACTCTTTGATAGAGTCTTTACTTTCTCAGTTACTTTCGAATGGAATAAAACCATAACGACCAAAAGCAGTAAGAACATTATCACAAAGGCGTAGCTGGTGAAGAGCTTTTTCATGATTTAACACGCTGGCCCTCGCAACCAAAGTCACTGTCACTAGACTCTGGAAATGCTAATATTCTGAACTATATAAGTCAGAAGAGTTTGTACTCGGGAATGCGGATTATCGTGAACATTGTGGAGGAACTTGTCCACTTGAAAAACTCAATAACTAAGGCTTTCGTACATATGGTTTTGACGATGCAACGATATCGGAAATGATGCAGCAGGCTAATAACATAACAGCGAAATGTGAGAGGAAAGATCATTTACTAGTCGAGACTTATTAAACCGACTCTAAACGATTTCTCTAAAGAAATTTCAGGTATATAGAGTAATTATTCTTACAATTTTAAAGGAGTACTAAACTAATACCAATCCATACAAATACCTATAACTTGACAGTAAAGCAATGAAAAAGAGGTTACGAATCAGAACTTGGAAAGCTGGAATATTGGGATTGTGTAAAACACTGAAATTTTGGTATGTATCAGGGGGTAATCTTTTCAGATTGTTGAAAGGTTTTTATGGAACCGGTCGGTTCCGGACTTTGAAGTGGACGATCTACGACAAGTGGTGGATCCTTTTAACAAGTGATGGAGCTTGAGTGGATTTTTTTAACAAGTGGTGGCTCTTGATATTAACCAGACACTCCACAAATTGAGGCGTGATGTACTTTTATCAAAATTGCATTTGGTGTCAGTAATAACTTCTTTCAATTCAGAGATTGCAATATACTAGTTGGCGAATCTTATCAAAAGAGTTCAAGATAATTTCTGGTGTAGCAATTCCAACCATTTTTACTCTTCCGCCAATGGCATCAACATCTAACATTCTTATTTATTCAATTACAGTCCAAGCTCTTTGGATGTTGGGGCATTGAGGCAAAACATGTATGAATCGCTTAACAACGAGTTGGTAACAATCTCTCAATGAGAACGTACTAATAATGCTTCTAAGACTGAATGATAAAATACGTGCACATTTTGTTGTATATCTATGGAGGTTCTAAATATTAAGATGTTCTTGATGTTCTAGGCATGAGAATACTGCATTCAAACGTCTCAAAATTGTAACACAACTCTGGAGTATGCGCCGGGACATCGAATACCATTTTCGAGCTGCTCGGCCGCTTATAGAAAAGGGCGAATATGCTTATCGGTGATAGTAGTACTAAAGCACAGAAGCACCAGTGCAACAGCGGTCGTATTTAACTATTCTTTGGATATTACAATAGAATGTATTAGTCTGAAATTAGGGACCTTATTCCCGATACCCGTATTTTGTTATGCAACATATAGAAAATATAAAAAAAAAACCTAGGAACGCTATATCTGGGGAAATCAAATATACAAATAATAACATCATAGTCTTAGTAGTAGAATACATAATCAAGAACTTTTTAGTCATTTATAAAGTCCATAATAGATATCGAAAAACTGTGCTAAAACTGGGATTGCAAATGCTCTAGTCCAACAAGAATATTTCAGACTGAAGAAGATGGTGAAGAAAAGCACAAGGGCGGATAAAAAGTTATGGAGCATACAAATGAAACAAATGAAAGTCTCAGGCAGCAAATACCCGTCGAAGCCAAAACCTTTTTCGAGCAGGGCGTCCATGAGGTCCATATTTTCTACCACCCAACCTTTAAATGATGGCAACGGTAAAATATCTACCTCGAAATAAAATCAGATTAGGATATGGGAGTAATATTACACAAAACTTCTCTCCAAAATAACTCTAACAACGAGAGCGAGCATATGTTTCTCCAACACTATCAATTTAATACCGCACAAACGTCTGAAGTCCAATAAAGCATCAGGCCCTAACAACACACCTCCAGAGTTAATGAAAGCCGATTGTATGCTAAGCGCTGAAGTATTACATCCACTTATATCATATTTTTGAACTCACGGAGGGAATTATACATAACTCTGCTAGCAAAGAAAGACAATCTCTATGTTTGCAAGAATTAGAGGGAAAGGACAACAATGTGTTATCTAGCCTGAAGAACGAGCAGGCAGGTTTTATAACTCACCGATCCGGCGTTAACCTAGGAACCCTAGAAAGATCACCCGTCTAATTAAACGCTTATACGATGGCGCAACTTGCCGGATATGACATGAAAGGAGTACGCCAAGATGTATCCTATCGCCATTACCTTAAACATCGTACTTGATAGTGTAATGATCCGTACATCTCATAATAACAGGGGAATTATGTGGGGACTACAAAGCAATCTTAGAGACCTAGCTTATGCCGATGGCATCTGGATTCTTGCTCATCAATGGTAAACAGTATGCTGCTCAAACTGGTGTGTCCCAATACCATATTGCACGTTCAGCTCTGGTCTAGAATCCGCAGGATAGACGCTGAAGAGATAGAAGCAGCCTTTACTACGCGAAAAATCTAAAATATAGAACGAAATGAAAGGAATATTTTAATACCTTATGCTCCTCCTAGGAACTATGAAAAATATATATAACATAACACTCTATCAATACTTCAAACAAATCACTTTCATATCTGTTTAACCCAAACTTTGTATTTGCAAAAGCAACTTTGAATTATTCCCCAGAATCAATCTGATTTAACATGCTACGCAATAGTTCTTCTTCTTTTAAAGAAATAAGATAAACAAATGTTTTATTTACTCGATATTTGTATTTATATTTCTAACCCAATAACCATTCAATTCACATGTTACCATTTTTCAGTCCCTTCTTACTCCTTTACTGTTATATATTTATGAAATCTATTCGATTTTTTATGTGTTAGTGTCTTTAAGTCAACATTAGATTAATATTTTTATTGTGGTTCTGTTCTTAATTTGTAACTTTTACTTATAAATGGATTTGTCCTTGTACTCTCACTTAATACACCCACCCATTAACTGCACCCCTTTTTGGTGGTTCGGTAATAGATGTGCTTTTTTTTGAGTTTAACGAAGAATATCTTCTACATGCCCCGATACTTTTGAATATATACATATGTATATGTTCATGCATGAACGTGCTTGTGCGTGCTAATGAATTTGTTGTTGTTTCTAATATTTATACCGTCGTCTGACAGACTTTCTTAATGTGGCGTGGCAGAAATAGTTTAGTTCGTTTCTTTTTTTTTCTTTTCGAATTTTCTTAAATGGTTTAATATTAACCTAATTTCCATTTCTCTTGCGGTGTATGTAAGTATGTGAGTGTGTGTGTTTATGTGCACAAATAAACTGTTAAGAAACATGAATTGGAAAATTGCTTTAAATTTATTAATTTATTTAAGACAATTGTGTGTGGTAATGGAAAGAATTTAACTGAAAATACTTATACAACCACAAGACGATAACAATTTATAAATATTATTATATGTGGCATTTGAAATTTTATAACTGAAAAGAAAAATAAGTTTAATAATGGAAAATATCCTGGCAATAGATGATGGGTGTTATATTCCATTTTTCCAGAAAAGTTTAAATATCAAATTGGAGAAAACTAAAAAGGTAAAATTTAGAGAAGGAAAAAGTACCAGACAAATGTCTAGTCTATAGTCTAGTCTATAGTCTAGTCTATAGTCTAGTCTATAGTCTAGTCTATAGTCTAGTCTATAGTCTAGTCTATAGTCTAGTCTATAGTCTAGTCTATAGTCTAGTCTATAGTCTAGTCTATAGTCTAGTCTATAGTCTAGTCTATAGTCTAGTCTATAGTCTAGTCTATAGTCTAGTCTATAGTCTAGTCTATAGTCTAGTCTATAGTCTAGTCTATAGTCTAGTCTATAGTCTAGTCTATAGTCTAGTCTATAGTCTAGTCTATAGTCTAGTCTATAGTCTAGTCTATAGTCTAGTCTATAGTCTAGTCTATAGTCTAGTCTATAGTCTAGTCTATAGTCTAGTCTATAGTCTAGTCTATAGTCTAGTCTATAGTCTAGTCTATAGTCTAGTCTATAGTCTAGTCTATAGTCTAGTCTATAGTCTAGTCTATAGTCTAGTCTATAGTCTAGTCTATAGTCTAGTCTATAGTCTAGTCTATAGTCTAGTCTATAGTCTAGTCTATAGTCTAGTCTAGTCTAGTCTATAGTCTAGTCTATAGTCTAGTCTATAGTCTAGTCTATAGTCTAGTCTATAGTCTAGTCTATAGTCTAGTCTATAGTCTAGCCTAGTAGTCTATAGTCTAGTCTATAGTCTAGTCTATAGTCTAGTCTATAGTCTAGTCTATAGTCTAGTCTATAGTCTAGCCTATAGTCTAGTCTATAGTCTAGTCTATAGTCTAGTCTATAGTCTAGTCTATAGTCTAGTCTATAGTCTAGTCTATAGTCTAGTCTATAGTCTAGTCTATAGTCTAGTCTATAGTCTAGTCTATAGTCTAGTCTATAGTCTAGTCTATAGTCTAGTCTATAGTCTAGTCTATAGTCTAGTCTATAGTCTAGTCTATAGTCGTCTATAGTCTAGTCTATAGTCTAGTCTATAGTCTCGTCTATAGTCTAGTCTATAGTCTAGTCTATAGTCTAGTCTATAGTCTAGTCTATAGTCTAGTCTATAGTCTAGTCTTATAGTTTAGTCTATAGTCTAGTCTATAAGGTCTAGTCTCTAGTCTAGTCTATAGTCTAGTCTATAGTTCTCGTCTATAGTCTTAGTCTCTAGTCTAGTCTATAGTCTACCTATAGTCTAGTTCTTATAGTCTAGTCTATAGTCTAGTCTATTAGTCTAGTCTATAGTCTAGTCTATAGTCTAGTCTATAGTCTTCGTCTATAAGTCTAGTCTATAGTCTAGTCTATAGTCTAGTCTATAGGTCTAGTATTCTAGTAGTCTAGTCTATAGTCTAGTCTATAGTCTAGTCTATAGTCTATAGTCGGTCTATAGTCTAGTCTATAGTCTAGTCTATAGTCTAGTCCTATAGTCTAGTCTATAGTCTAGTCTATAGTCTCAGTCTATAGTCTAGTCTATAGTCTAGTCTATAGTCTAGTCTATAGTCTAGTCTATAGTCTAGTCTATCGTCTAGTCTATAGTCTCGGTCATAGTCTAGTTCTATAAGTCTAGTCTATAGTCTTAAGTCTTATAGTCTAGTCTATAGTCTAGTCTATAGTCTAGTCTATAGTCTAGTCTATAGTCTAGTCTATAGTCTAGTCTATAGTCTAGTCTATAGTCTAGTCTATAGTCTAGTCTATAGTCTAGTCTATAGTCTAGTCTATAGTCTAGTCTATAGTCTAGTCTATAGTCTAGTCTATAGTCTAGTCTATAGTCTAGTCTATAGTCTAGTCTATAGTCTAGTCTATAGTCTAGTCTATAGTCTAGTCTATAGTCTAGTCTATAGTCTAGTCTATAGTCTAGTCTATAGTCTAGTCTATAGTCTAGTCTATAGTCTAGTCTATAGTCTAGTCTATAGTCTAGTCTATAGTCTAGTCTATAGTCTAGTCTATAGTCTAGTCTATAGTCTAGTCTATAGTCTAGTCTATAGTCTAGTCTATAGTCTAGTCTATAGTCTAGTCTATAGTCTAGTCTATAGTCTAGTCTATAGTCTAGTCTATAGTCTAGTCTATAGTCTAGTCTATAGTCTAGTCTATAGTCTAGTCTATAGACTAGACTATAGACTAGTCTATAGTCTAGTCTATAGTCTAGTCTATAGTCTAGTCTATAGTCTAGTCTATAGTCTAGTCTATAGTCTAGTCTATAGTCTAGTCTATAGTCTAGTCTATAGTCTAGTCTATAGTCTAGTCTATAGTCTAGTCTATAGTCTAGTCTATAGTCTAGTCTATAGTCTAGTCTATAGTCTAGTCTATAGTCTAGTCTATAGTCTAGTCTATAGTCTAGTCTATAGTCTAGTCTATAGTCTAGTCTATAGTCTAGTCTATAGTCTAGTCTATAGTCTAGTCTATAGTCTAGTCTATAGTCTAGTCTATAGTCTAGTCTATAGTCTAGTCTATAGTCTAGTCTATAGTCTAGTCTATAGTCTAGTCTAGTCTAGTCTATAGTCTAGTCTATAGTCTAGTCTATAGTCTAGTCTATAGTCTAGTCTATAGTCTAGTCTATAGTCTAGTCTATAGTCTAGTCTATAGTCTAGTCTATAGTCTAGTCTATAGTCTAGTCTATAGTCTAGTCTATAGTCTAGTCTATAGTCTAGTCTATAGTCTAGTCTATAGTCTAGTCTATAGTCTAGTCTATAGTCTAGTCTATAGTCTAGTCTATAGTCTAGTCTATAGTCTAGTCTATAGTCTAGTCTATAGTCTAGTCTATAGTCTAGTCTATAGTCTAGTCTACAGTCTAGTCTATAGTCTAGTCTACAGTCTAGTCTATAGTCTAGTCTACAGTCTAGTCTATAGTCTAGTCTAGTCTAGTCTATAGTCTAGTCTATAGTCTAGTCTACAGTCTAGTCTATAGTCTAGTCTATAGTCTAGTCTATAGTCTAGTCTATAGTCTAGTCTATAGTCTAGTCTATATCTAGTCTATAGTCTAGTCTATAGTCTAGTCTATAGTCTAGTCTATAGTCTAGTCTATAGTCTAGTCTATAGTCTAGTCTATAGTCTAGTCTATAGTCTAGTCTATAGTCTAGTCTATAGTCTAGTCTATAGTCTAGTCTATAGTCTAGTCTATAGTCTAGTCTATAGTCTAGTCTATAGTCTAGTCTATAGTCTAGTCTATAGTCTAGTCTATAGTCTAGTCTATAGTCTAGTCTATAGTCTAGTCTATAGTCTAGTCTATAGTCTAGTCTATAGTCTAGTCTATAGTCTAGTCTATAGTCTAGTCTATAGTCTAGTCTATAGTCTAGTCTATAGTCTAGTCTATAGTCTAGTCTATAGTCTAGTCTATAGTCTAGTCTATAGTCTAGTCTATAGTCTAGTCTATAGTCTAGTCTATAGTCTAGTCTATAGTCTAGTCTATAGTCTAGTCTATAGTCTAGTCTATAGTCTAGTCTATAGTCTAGTCTATAGTCTAGTCTATAGTCTAGTCTATAGTCTAGTCTATAGTCTAGTCTATAGTCTAGTCTATAGTCTAGTCTATAGTCTAGTCTATAGTCTAGTCTATAGTCTAGTCTATAGTCTAGTCTATAGTCTAGTCTAGTATAGTCTATAGTCTAGTCTATAGTCTAGTCTATAGTCTAGTCTATAGTCCTATAGTCTAGTCTATAGTCTAGTCATAGTCTAGTCTATAGTCTAGTCTATAGTCTAGTCTATAGTCTAGTCTATAGTCTAGTCTATAGTCTAGTCTATAGTCTAGTCTATAGTCTAGTCTATAGTCTAGTCTATAGTCTAGTCTATAGTCTAGTCTATAGTCTAGTCTATAGTCTAGTCTATAGTCTAGTCTATAGTCTAGTCTATAGTCTAGTCTATAGTCTAGTCTATAGTCTAGTCTATAGTCTAGTCTATAGTCTAGTCTATAGTCTAGTCTATAGTCTAGTCTATAGTCTAGTCTATAGTCTAGTCTATAGTCTAGTCTATAGTCTAGTCCATAGTCTAGTCTATAGTCTAGTCTATAGTCTAGGCTATAGTCTAGTCTATAGTCGAGTCTATAGTCTAGTCTATAGTCTAGTCTATAGTCTAGTCTATAGTCTAGTCTTTAGTCTAGTCTATAGTCTAGTCTATAGTCTAGTCTATAGTCTAGTCTAGTCTAGTCTATAGTCTAGTCTATAGTCTAGTCTATAGTCTAGTCTATAGTCTAGTCTATAGTCTAGTCTATAGTCTAGTCTATAGTCTAGTCTATAGTCTAGTCTATAGTCTAGTCTATAGTCTAGTCTTTAGTCTAGTCTATAGTCTAGTCTATAGTCTAGTCTATAGTCTAGTCTATAGTCTAGTCTATAGTCTAGTCTATAGTCTAGTCTAAAGTCTAGTCTATAGTCTAGTCTATAGTCTAGTCTATAGTCTAGTCTATAGTCTAGTCTATAGTCTAGTCTATAGTCTAGTCTATAGTCTAGTCTATAGTCTAGTCTATAGTCTAGTCTATAGTCTAGTCTATAGTCTAGTCTATAGTCTAGTCTATAGTCTAGTCTATAGTCTAGTCTATAGTCTAGTCTATAGTCTAGTCTATAGTCTAGTCTATAGTCTAGTCTATAGTCTAGTCTATAGTCTAGTCTATAGTCTAGTCTATAGTCTAGTCTATAGTCTAGTCTATAGTCTAGTCTATAGTCTAGTCTATAGTCTAGGCTATAGTCTAGTCTATAGTCGAGTCTATAGTCTTGTCTATAATTTAGTCAACTTCAACGGAAAAAACATGAATTTTTTTTTACATTTTTATCTCAAATCCTAGATGGAAATCTGACGACCAGATTCGGATTCAATGCATCTCAGTCCTTTAGAAAAATATACTTTGGTCTCTGGGTTAAAAAGTTGTCGGCGTATATTACCTTCATATATAGATTTATAAAGTTTTTCCCAAATTTCCATGCAAAGAAGCGCACAACCAGCCACATAGTCCGCTATCTTTCCGTACTTTCTTTCATTATAAATAATTTATATTTATATATTCGTCTTAAACAAACCCCATATATAAAATATAAAGAAAAAATCAAATCATTTCCTTTAGCCGACTTTAATAACCCAAGATTGATTTAAATGTATTTCTTTCATAAATAAAATCCATATTATGACTATATTTTTTCTTATCGAAATCAAATCATTTTAAGCCAATTTTACTGCGGTTTTTTTCCAGCCAACCAAAACTCAAACAAAACAACTCAACTCAAATCGAAGATATTTTTTATGGATCATAAATGCCAAACAAAACAATGGTAATTGGCATTGAAGTAAATAACTTTCAACAATTCCAAAACATATCCACAATAATACAACGATTTCCATCTATCTGCGGAATCCTCATGACTACCATCATCTACAAAACACAACATCCATTCAAACACATCATCATCATTAGCATCGTCATAATCACTAACACATGATGCAATTTCGTTATATATTTTATTTATATACTTATATGTATATATGTATATACTCCTATATAAGCAATTGTAAATGGAGTACATAAAAATACATTCATACATTTATACATTAATGTAAATATGTACGTATTTTATATGCATATAATCACTGTACTTACACATGTTTGCCAGAGTGTTGCTGTATGTAGGATATTGTAGGTATTAAAGAAAGAAATAGGTCAAAAGTATGTACTACCTAACTTCATATATAAAAACGAATTTATACCAAACCATTTCATCCTATAATACAAAAAAAAAAAACAAAAAATAAAACGGGAATATGATACGATTTTTATATGCGAATTGCATACACTTTAAATAACTTCTACACTGAGAGTTTTGACAAGAGATGTAAAGAAATGGGTGCAGTCCTTAAAGGTCGTACAATATTCCATAAATGTTATGAAATTTGATGGTGCACGTTCTGCAGAAATGAAAATACAGGGAAATAATTCAGCAACATCTAGTCTAGTCTATAATCTAGGCTATAGTCTAGTCTATAGTCTAGTCTACAGTCTAGTCAATGGTCTAGTCTATAGTCCAGTCTATAGTCTAGTCTATAGTCTAGTCTATAGTCTAGTCTATAGTCTAGTCTATATAGTCTAGTCTATAGTCTAGTCTATAGTCTAGTCTAAAGTCTAGTCTATAGTCTAGTCTATAGTCTAGTCTATAGTCTAGTCTATAGTCTAGTCTATAGTCTAGTCTATAGTCTAGTCTATAGTCTAGTCTATAGTCTAGTCTATAGTCTAGTCTATATAGTCTAGTCTATAGTCTAGTCTGTAGTCTAGTCTATAGTCTAGTCTATAGTCTAGTCTATATAGTCTAGTCTATAGTCTAGTCTATAGTCTAGTCTATAGTCTAGTCTATATAGTCTAGTCTATAGTCTAGTCTATAGTCTAGTCTATATAGTCTAGTCTATAGTCTTGTCTATAGTCTAGTCTATAGTCTAGTCTATAGTCTAGTCTATAGTCTAGTCTATAGTCTAGTCTATAGTCTAGTCTATAGTCTAGTCTATAGTCTAGTCTATAGTCTAGTCTATAGTCTAGTCTATAGTCTAGTCTATAGTCTAGTCTATAGTCTAGTCTATAGTCTAGTCTATAGTCTAGTCTATAGTCTAGTCTAGTCTAGTCTATAGTCTAGTCTATAGTCTAGTCTATAGTCTAGTCTATAGTCTAGTCTATAGTCTAGTCTATAGTCTAGTCTATAGTCTAGTCTATAGTCTAGTCTATAGTCTAGTCTATAGTCTAGTCTATAGTCTAGTCTATAGTCTAGTCTATAGTCTAGTCTATAGTCTAGTCTATAGTCTAGTCTATAGTCTAGTCTAGTCTAGTCTAGTCTAGTCTATAGTCTATAGTCTAGTCTATAGTCTAGTCTCTAGTCTATAGTCTAGTCTAGTCTAGTCTAGTCTAGTCTAGTCTAGTCTAGTCTAGTCTAGTCTAGTCTATAGTCTAGTCTAGTCTATAGTCTAGTCTAGTCTATAGTCTAGTCTATAGTCTAGTTCATAGTCTAGTCCATAGTCTAGTCTATAGTCTAGTCTATAGTCTAGTCCATAGTCTAGTCTATGTCTAGTCTATAGTCTAGTCTATAGTCTAGTCTATAGTCTAGTCTATAGTCTAGTCTATAGTCTAGTCTATGCTATAGTCTAGTCTATAGTCTAGTCTATAGTCTATGCTATAGTCTAGTCTATAGTCTAGTCTATAGTCTAGTCTATAGTCTAGTCTATAGTCTAGTCTATAGTCTATGCTATAGTCTAGTCTATAGTCTAGTCTATAGTCTAGTCTATAGTCTAGTCTATAGTCTAGTCTATAGTCTAGTCTATAGTCTAGTCTATAGTCTAGTCTATAGTCTAGTCTATAGTCTAGCCTATAATCTTTAAGATCACACGATGGACATGAAATATGGCTTCTTTTGAAGAATATCTAGCTGATTCCTAAATTCTCCGATTTCGTAAGATCAGGCCCTACTGCTACCTTTTAATAATAAACAACTTGATGATCAACTTAAAAGTTATAAAATTAAGAATCAGAATTTGTACTTACATAGGTTGATTTTAAACTTCCTGAAGATAATTGGTGGCTTTAAGAGAAGCATGTCGGACTTCTTCTAGGTGACGAACGTGCCTACTGTGCATATTCTTGACTGTATTCAAAATGACCAAGAATTTAGCGGTAGACCAAAGTCAACCTGATATAAGGGCTCCCCATTGAAATCTGGAAGATAGAGAATAAATGAATTGAAAAACGCACTATAGAGCAAAGAGCTTAGGAACTAAATTTATACTAAAATTATCAATCAGAATTTCCCCACTTTCCCAACTGTTAATAAATCTGCTGTACTTGCTGAGATATCATCCGTTAGAATTGACGGACGCAAAGACATTGTTAAATCGAATCAGAAAGTGATTTTGAGTTAATTTGAACATCCTCGGGTAGGTGTGGTTCCAATAGTTTTGTTCGTTATAAACAATATTTATAAAGCATAACAACCCCGCACTATAGTTGTATAGTATAATAATACCAAGATTATACCGAAAACTATACATGAGTTTTCAAGCTTTAGGTAAAGATATCTCAAAAAAGAAAGAAGACATAAAGACTATTTTAAAGTTGATCGATTGGACTTTCTCATGATGGAGAAAATTGTGATGGAGAACATTTGATGTCAGATTCAGTTCAATCCTGGTACTATTAGGTTTTCGACTTTTTTGTCATTAGAAAATCTACTTTTAGGATCACCTCCTCTAAAAATACCCTTTTCATATGCATATTTATTTACCAACTGTTTGCATTGCATTGCCCGGACAACAACACAGCTGCATTACTACAACAACTATACGCTAGTCCAAACTTGCTCGCCCTACACGAGTTTGTACAATTTCTATTACGCCTTAACCACTTGTTTACATGAAATGTATATATTTACATTTATTTCTCTATTTTTCTATTTATTATTTTTAGCAATTTTTTCCCCGACTTTGCCGTTCACGTTTTAATGTGAAAATTAAAATTTAATAGTTTTTTTCATTATATACAACTGGCTTCTTCTCGGCATTTCCTCTTACAAGTAATATATACCATGAATGAGTGTATATGTATGCGTGAGCCATTAAAAGAAAATTTGCTCCTGAAAGTGCTAAAAAAGAAAAGAAGAATGTTAAGGAAAAAAAAGTTAAAAATTCAATTGCAGACCACAACAGCGTAAAACTAGTTAAATGTGCTGGCTTTTCATTTCATCTTTTCGTTTTCAGCACAAAGGGGGGAGAAAAGAAACTACTTATATAATTTTCGGACTATTTTCTTGGGTTTCACACTGACGACGACGGCATTATTGGTTGGCTCTATAAAGGATGATGCCTTGTATTGGTATTTAATGAAATTTCCACAGAATGTAGCAGACAGAATATTTTGTGGTCAGTCAAAATGTCTGACAGGTTTTACAAAAATATCAAGTGGTTATTTTTGACATTTTCAGGCGTTGAAAAAGTTTCTCGAAATGCAAAGATTTAGAGCAGATATTTTAAAGTGGTATGTGGTTTTAAATAATCGGGTTAATTTAAACGAAGACTGATAATTACACAGGCCGACAAAAAATTTTAAAAAAGTCGAGACCCTTAGACCCAAATGATTGATCCGAAAAGGACCTCACATCTAGAATTTGAGATATCGTGTCCTGAAATTTGCAAAGAAACGTATTTGAGACGATATAATAGCTCCAATACAACAACAATTTATAAAATGTTGTACGCCATCTAAAGGTCCAGATGTCTGAAAGTCCAAAGGGCTTAACATCTAACGTATCTTTAATAGTCTTCGAGATATCTTCAAATCTAGAAAACTCATGGCATTCGGTATATTCACGGTATTTATACCCTACACTACTATAGTATGGAGGGTATTATGGTTTGTAAATATTGTTTATAACGAACAATATATACTGGATCCACACCTATCTAAGGATGTTCCAATCGATAACTTTCTGATTCAACTCAACGATGTCTGTCCGTACGTCATATTCAACGAATGATATCTCAGAAACTACAGCAGATTTTTAAACATTTCGAAAAGTATTTTCATAGTGAAAGCTTTAGGTGAAGATAACTCGAAGAAGTGAGAAGATATGTCAAATGTTAAGACTTTATTTTAAAGTTGATAGATTCGACTTGCAACAATATTTTCTAAATAAAGTTGTCCTGGCGCTGTTGTAACAAAAAAAGGCCAAAAATTGCATTTTCTCAAACTTCATCACACGATATCTCAAATCCTAGATGTAATGGAGAAAAATTGGTCGGTCTGTTTTATAAATGAGAGTAATAATTTAAAGGGTAAAGTTTGATAACTGGATAAATTTCGAACATATTATAGAAAACTTTTCGATTCGTTACTAAAAGCTTAAATGTTAAACATTGATCCAAAATTTTCCACTTCTCACCTTTGGCCTACCTTCCCCCAGCTTTTCACTAGCATTTACTGTAAGTGCGAAACTATAGAAAAGTTAAAAATGAAAACGAAAACGAAAACAACTCTTTTCATGCAAACAATTTTTTCGTAAGCACTTCTACTCTTACACAAACTTACAAACAGTGTATGTGTTTATATGTAGTTGTACAGTAGCTATTTTCCATATTTAAAAGTTAAAAATCCTTGACATGTTAAAATAACTAAAACAATCTACAGTTTCCAAAAGATAAAGATATTTTTGTTGAGATTTCTTTTTGTTTTTTTGCAGTCAGTTTAGTTGGTTACACAAATTTTTTGTTGTTCGAAAAATTTTGTAAAGGTTTTTTTTTTTAATTAAATGTTAGTTTTTATTAAACTAAAGAAAACTTTGGTTAGAAAAACTAGTTAAACCGGTTTACTTAATGAAATTTAACAACTTTAGGGACTTGCTTACTATACCAAACTTAGCTTAAACTTAAGGCTTTTGACCGGTGTTTAGAATATAAGCTGTCGCTCAGTGGACCAGAATTATGGAAGCAGAAAGTCACATAAAAATGTGCTCCGTTTCCTCCTTATCTTCATTCTGACATCTCCTACGGAATCTATATAACCCCTAATGATTATAAGATAAGATGATCTTAGGATATCCCTACTAGGCCATAAGGACCTAATGATAGCGACGTAATGCTCTTACGACTGTTATATCCAATTCATTAAGCTATGCTGCCGATTTAGCCAATTTATCAGCAAGACAATTGCCATAATTATCCCGGTGTCCCTGAACCCATATAACCTTAACAATCGAATGTATCACCATCTCATATAAGAGACACCAGGTATTAGTATACTAGTTTAGATGTGGATTGCACTCTGATCAGCGATTTAACAGCAGCTTAACTGTTAGTATAAGTTCTGATATCCCTAGTAGATAGCTGATAGTACTTTATCCACTTTGCTGCCTCTTAATTTTTCTGATATTTCAACTTGAGGAATACTACAATCATCATTGATCTTTCTACCAAATTCTTCAATAAAGATTCCAACATCAAACCAACTCAATATTTTGGAACCGTCTATGTAAACACAGAAACTTCCCGAGTAAGAGGAAACATACTCCATGGAGATAAGATACCAGAAACTACTGTTCTTGGCATGAAATTCTCTATGATCCTAGCATGAACCCAAGAATAAAAATTCCATATGCCAAAGACAACCTAACTGCAGTACATATAGCTAGTTGTCTAGCGATAATGTCTGAGCCAGCTTAGCAGAACAAACAGAGCCTTAGAGGCAGTTGGTCTCATTGCTCAAGTAATGAGAAGAGCAAAGGATCTCATTACCTCTCCCAGATGAAGTCCATTGGAAAATTTGTCCAGAGCTTGCCACCAAAGAATCACTCCTTAGAGCATAATTGGATTAATTATAGCCTCAAACAGCCATTTCTATTCTAAGGATTTATACCCCAATGAGTACCTATGGCCCTTATACATACATACATATATAGTGGCGACATGGCTTTTGTAGACGCCGAGAGTTCATTCTTACTCCAAGACAGTTTCCTATCAAGAATAACACCTAAATATTAGATGAGAAAGCGACAATGAGGGCATTTTATATTTTCCGGAGAACAGTAAAAGTTCCTTTATACTTACATTAACACTAAGACCACATTCTATGCTAATGATTTTCAGCACTTTTTACGGCTTATGGTATAGAGTTTCAAGATGATATCATCATCAGCATATGTAACAGTTTTGAAACTAAGTGATTCTAATATAAACCGTTAATGGAAATATTCCACAACAACGGAGAAAGTACACCATACTGAGGACTACCTTTAAGAGCTCTTTTGAAGACCTTGGTATCTTCCAAAACGGATACAATTATTCTATTTGGAAGCAAATTTACAAGAAAATCAGTAACGGATTTATTAAGATCAAGAGAAATATACCTTACCAGGGAGTTAAGAGCAGGCTTGCCTTTAGTGTAGGTATACTGAAAAGCAGAGAAAGATTTATCTATACAAGTTCTTATATGGAAATGAATTATCCTTTCTAAAGTTTGAGCCAGAACGATGTCAGACTAATAGGTCTGAAATCCTACTTTTGGGATGAAGACTCTATTATATCTGGTCCATTGTGTCGGAATATGACCAGCATAAGCAGACCTTGTAAGTGTTACGCAGCCACGGTAGATCTACGGGAATGATTTCATCTGGGCCAGAAGCTTTATAAGGACTGAAACTATTTAAACCCCAGTGAATAATATCAATTTGGATGTGCACAACGGTGCAACCCAAAGATAAATTTTAAAACACCGGATCGTCTGGGGATGTATAGCCGGGAACATGGGTTTTCAGTAGGAGCTCTAGGTTCTCCTGACGACTGTTCATTTTGTATATATAACATTACACGGAGGCACTTTTCGATATGATTTTACTCAAACGACTCGTTTTAGAGGAGCTTTCAATATTACTACAGAAATCTCTTGACGACTAAGATCAATATAGCCTGTACTAACGGACGTGAACGTCCTTCATGTTAGCTACAACGAAGGTGGGTTCAAGTATGAAATCTAAAAGAGAATCACCTCCCCATACAATATGGTGGGCATTTGCATCAGCACCGATGACCAGCTGTTCGGTACCGATCTCCCAAGCAGTCGCATCTGTATCAGCTAAGATTGAGATAAGACTTAGCCAGAATACAGTCTCTAACATTAAGTAAGGACTATGCCTCTGAGGGATAGTCCACGAAACTTTCAATGGTGGATTAATTTCTTCCAGACCAGGATTATTTCTCCCCTTTCTCAGTAATGCGAAGGAGCAGTATATGCTGCTTTGGAACAGTGAAGCTTAATCCGAACAAAGGCAAAGCTTACAGGTAAAGCTTTGAATTCGAACTGCAATTTGTGCTTTAACGAGTATAAAGAGGATCTGAAAAGAGCAAAAAGGATTCCATAGTACAGATTCCGACGGATACTATTCGAAGAACTAATGGTCATAGGTTACATCCAAAGAATGACATCAAATTTTCCGGGTTATCTGGCAACTGAAGATAGGACTTCGAGTCGCAAATCACATCCCCAGTTATAAAGGGGAAATTAGTCACTGGGGAAGTATTAATTTACCGGGGCTGCTGACGATTTATAGGAGATGCCTAAGGTATTTACTTAAGTGGTGGAGGGAGGTTACTGTTATTTGTATACCCAAGACAGGGAAGACAAGCCTCTCTAGGTTGAAACTCCTTGGAGGTTTTATTACTCTCTTCTCTTATTTGTATACTTTTTGTTTTTCAATTTTTGAATCTTCACATTCGACGAAGCGAATCAGTGAAAATGCACCTTTTTCATGGCGCCTAATCCATCTTATCCTTAAATTTTTAAACTTTACAATAACTAGACGATTGAACAAGGACGTAGGATCAGAACTCCTCCGACTGCTGCGTCTCTCTTAACTTCGTAAATTAAGGATATTTAAGTGTTAACGAAAGCAAAAGAAACATAGAACGTAATAGAAACTAGTACTTTATATTTAAAACATAACTCCAAATACTGTATTTCATATTTGCTTAATTTAATTTCTATTTATTTGAAAAAATACTTCCCCAATTCAATCTAAATCTTTATGCAAAAAATATTAAACATTTTCAATTTGTTTCAGTAAACAATTTTCACAAAACTTTATCGTTTTAAATACTAATCATTTCCTATTCGACCTAAAGCTAAACAAAACTGTTACTGATAATCAAAGCTATAAAACTACACTACATTTTCTACACACAAACATCCCCACCCTCTAACACTCCCCTTCTTTCCGTCCTTCCTCACTTTTACTCTCGACACTTAACAAATAGGTCTATGAATTTGAATTTAGTTTTCACATTTATGTCTATGTGTGTGTTTGTGTGTGCGATACCTAAATGTATGCAACATTAAATATTATGTTACTGATTTTGTAGCATAAATTTAATATAGTGCGAGCTAAATAAACATTATAATAAAAATAAAAATGCAAATAAAACAATAATATTTGCATGTCATTTTGCCACTTGCTTTTTCTTTTTTTTTTTTACCGGCATCAACAGCAGGAAAAAGAAAAAGGAAACTATAATGGGCCACCCTAGTTTACAAAGTCACTGCAGACCAACCTACCAAGCGGCTTACATGGTTGACTGACTGCCAGTCTGCCCGCCTGCTAGCAGCCTTGTCTTTTGAGGTGTTAATTTTCTTGTCATTTGACATAATTTTCGAGATAAAGATAAAAATGACTATAAAAATTTATAAAATAATATAAAAACTATAAAAAAACAGAAACCCAAAGAATGGAAAACAATGAATATAAAAAGAAACACTGAATAACAATTAATGAGAAAAAAGAGCAGCAAAGTGAAGTAGAAAAGAGGAAGAGAGTCAAACTATTACTAACAGGGATGAAAATTTTAGTACTATGATACTAACAGGGATGAAAATTTCAATACTATGATACTTTTGGGAGTACTCTAAGGACTAGTCTAAAAACCAGTCTATACGTTAGTCCTCCGACTAATCAATAGACTTGCCTACAGACTAG
This sequence comes from Lucilia sericata, assembly GCF_015586225.1. NCBI lineage: Eukaryota > Metazoa > Arthropoda > Insecta > Diptera > Calliphoridae > Lucilia > Lucilia sericata. The sequence continues at coordinate 12,602 of NW_023995487.1, read as the reverse complement.
TCACTAGTCTTGTCCAAGACTATTATATAGATTAGTCAATAGACCTGTCAATATATTACTTAATAAGCTAGTCAAATGACTAGTCCACATACTAGTCATTAGATTACTTCACTGACCAGTCAATAGGTTAGTCCTCAGAATAATCAATAGGCTAGTCCACAGACTAGCCAATAGACTTATCCACAGGATAGTCAATAGACATGACTACAGACCTGTCCATAAACTAGTCCATAGTAAAAACTTTTAAAAACTTAAAACTATAACTTTCAACAATCAGTTAAACAAAACCGAAAAGTTAGTTTAATCCTTAAAAAAAGTACCCTCTTTAGTAAAAGTGAGTACTATTTTAAAATCCCCTTCTTCCATGCCTGATTATTACCATTTTGTTTAGTTAGTTGTGTTAACACAAAGAGAAATACAACAATAACACTGAGGGGACACTTTTACGAGAGTGTTTATTTTGAAGTGTATTTAGGTGTGTAATTTCAGGGACTTTGTAAAGTACCTTTTTGTATGTAAAGTATGTTGCTAATTGGCATATGAGTGCATTTGTTACGCAGCATTAACTATTGTTATACTTACTAGTGAAATGAGACAATTGTCGATTTTACAAATGCGAAATGGTACTGTTAAAGGTAGGGGACGTTTGACATCATTTCTTTACAGCTGGATGGGAAAAATCCTTGTCAAAGACTATGTGTAGCTATAATTTGCTAATTCAATATACTAAAGCTGTAATTATAATCTGGACCGGTTTCTTTATATTTTGTTGATTAGAAAGCAATATATTTTCCGGGTCCACAAGTAAATAATAGGAAATTAGTTTTCATAACAATAGATGCATATTGCTTATTAATTAAAAATTTAACATTTAATTACACGTAAGTATTATACCTAACATTTCTTTTGCTAGATTTTTGTATAAATAAACCCTTAATAGCCACCTAGATTCTTAATAAAAAACAATCTTAATGACTTCTTTAATGGAAGTATTTAATGAAAGTATTTACCTCGCTAAACATAATGACCAACCGACTGACCGTTTCTACAGAACACACAAGGAACAATGTTTTAAATAATTCCTCCCCCTTAAATACCGCTCACACACGCACCAAAAACTACAACACACTATAAATATCAACCACTAATAATGACAGTGGGAACTCGATTTACAGAACTGTTGTATGAGTAAAACTAACTAACTAACTAACTACTAACTACTAACTAACTACTAACTAACTAACTAACTACTACTAACTAACTAACTAACTAACTACTAACTAACTAACTACCTACTAACTAACTACTACTAACTAATACTAACTAACTAACTACTAACTAACTACTAACTAACTAACTAACTAACAACTAACTAACTAACTAACTACTAACTAACTAACTAACTAACTACTAACTAACTAACTAACTAACTAACTAACTAACTAACTAACTAACTACTACTAACTAACTAACTAACTAACTAACTACTACTAACTAACTAACTAACTCTAACTAACTAACTAACTAACTACTAACTAACTAACTAACTAACTAACTAACTAACTAACTAACTAACTAACTACTACTACTAACTAACTAACTAACTAACTACTACTAACTAACTAACTAACTACTAACTACTAACTAACTAACTAACTAACTAACTAACTAACTACTAACTAACTAACTAACTAACTAACTAACCTAACTAACTAACTAACTAAAACTAACTACCTACTAACTAACTAACTAACTAACTACTAACTAACTAACTAACTAACTACTAACTAACTAACTAACTAACTAACTAACTAACTAACTAACTAACTAACTAACTACCTAACTCTAACTAACTACTAACTAACTAACTACTACTAACTAACTAACTAACTAACTAACTAACTAACTAACTAACTACTAACTAACTAACTACTAACTACTAACTAACACTAACTACTAACTAACTAACTAACTAACTAACTAACTAACTAAACTAACTAACTAACTAACTAACTAACTAACTAACTAACTAACTAAACTACTAACTAACTACTAACTAACTAACTCTAACTAACTACTAACTAACTATAACTACTAACTACTACTACCTAACTACTACTAACTACTAACTACTAACTAACTAACTAACTAACTAACTAACTCTAACTAACTAACTAACTAAACTACTCTAACTAACTAACTAACTACTAACTACTAACTCTAACTAACTAACTAACTACTAACTACTAACTAACTAACTACTAACTAACTAACTACTAACTAACTACTACTAACTAACTAACTAACTAACTAACTACTACTAACTAACTAACTAACTAACTAACTAACTACTAACTAACCTAACTAACTAACTACTAACTAACTACTAACTAACTAAACTAACTAACACTAACTAACTAACTACTAACTAACTACTAACTACTAAACTACTAACTAACTAACTAACTAACTACTAACTACTACTAACTAACTAACTACTAACTAACTAACTAACTAACTCCTAACTACTACTAACTACTAACTCTAACTAACTAACTAAACTAACTAACTAACTAACTACTAACTAACTAACTAACTACTAACTAACTACTAACTAACTAACTAACTAACTAACTACTAACTAACTACTAACTAACTAACTAACTAACTAACTAACTAACTAACTAACTAACTAACTAACTACTACTAACTAACTAACTAACTAACTAACTAACTAACTACTAACTAACTAACTACTAACTAACTACTACTAACTAAGTAACTAACTAACTAACAAACTAACTAACTAACTAACTAACTAAGTAACTAACTAACTAAGTAACTAACTAACTTCTCAGGATTATGAAATCCCGAATCCCGGGTTTTATTTTAAATTAATCCCGTGAACTAAATTTTTAACTTTCATTGGTCCATAATGTCATCCAATTAACTTGATAATTGCTTCTACTCCACACTTGCGTGTAATTAGTACTCCTCAAAGGACTTGTCTGTCCAAAACTAATCCAAATATATGTATGGAAAACACGTCCTCCATTCAATATTGAGTGGGAAGCACGTAATCCATCCATGGATTTCGTTAAAGTTATCCCAAAACGACTGTCCTGCTATAATTATGATAGCATCCTGCAAAAACAAAAAAGATGGCTGATTTTGTAATTTCGTTTGTAACACATAGAAATATTGTTCACTGACCCACAAAAGTATATAAGTATATTCTAAGACGATCTAGCCATGTCCGTCTGTCTGTCAGTTGAAAGCACGATAGAGTGCGAACGGAAAGAGTTAGAGGGATAAAATATTTCTTATGACTAAGATTTCTTTCGTATTGAAAATAGGCAATATCGGTCCACGTTACGGCATATTCCCCATACAAGGGTCCCCCCGCAAAACAGCTTTAACAATCATAACTGTTTTAAAAGTAGGAGTGTGGTGATGAAATTCGACTTTTATTTAACCCAAAATCTTTCTACCAATTTTCTTGAGGATCGGCACAAAATTGACCCTACCCTCCATATAAGGTCGCCTACCGAAAATTACTTTAACGAATCGTTAACTCTTCTTATACAGGACCCATCATTTATAACTAAATAGACCGTCATGGTTTACCCTACATTTAAGCCGTCCTAAGTAGTTGTCATGCATTACTGCTTAAATGTGCATGTCCATAAGTGCTATACACATACATGCATACATATACAGTCATATAAATATGAAATTATTCATTCATATTAAAACCACAACAGGAACTACAACTACAACATTAGTATTTAAGTTGAAACAATTTATTTAATATTTACTCCTTCATCATAGTTGTACAAACAAAATGCTACCAGAGACACACACATACACCCTTGAAACAAAAAGTAAAAGTACTCGTTAAGTACCAATTTTGTGCGTACCACTTAAAATATGTAAATTTTATTTTGATTCACCTTCACGAAACTCCCCCAACACAGACGATTGTGTGCGAGTTTAGTTCAAGTGTTTCAAGTGTCTGTGTGTGTAAGTTGCGTCGGGGGCTCTATCATTTTCGAATTCTATGACGAGGAAAGTGTGGCAGTAGCAATAACATCAATTACTATATAGTACTGCAAATTGTGGTAGTTATAGTTCCTGGCTTGATAAGTTTTACCACCCTTCTACTGTTTATTCTCCCCCTTTTTCGATTCATTTTTTATATTATTTTACTACAATTTTTATCGTTTGCTTGTCTTTTACTTTGTAGTTTTATTAAAACAAGAAATAAATTTACTTCTTTTATAACTTTTTCTAGGTGTTAGGTAATTGTTTTAAGTTTATTAAAGTGTTGGAGACAGGGACATCGCTTTTGAGCAAATTTTCCTGGAGGTTTAAGTGAAGGTTGAGAAGAAATCTCAGCTGTTGGTACTAACGAGAAGCATAAATTTCTATCTATAACCGAGAAATTCCTCTGTGACACTAAACGAAATTGATCGTGGAAGGACAACTTAATAATTTCACTTTTCAAAATAAACATTGAAAAGTGTCCATTAAATTCATCTATGCCGTACTTCTGAACTTCTAATGCAAATTTACTTTAGCAGAATAAGAAGAATAACAAAAGAAAATAGTTATTTTTTTATTATTATTCTTCTTAGCTTTAACAAGTTGAATGAAAAAGTTTTCTACTTAAACTCACGTAGACGACATAGATACATACGCTTTTATCTATGAATATTTACATGAACATTTTAAGATTCATATTGGATTTTAAAGCTATAATTGTAAAGAAAATATAGTTATAACTTTAAAGGATTTCATATTTCTGTGTGTGTGTGTGTGTATGTATGTTAAACAATTAGGTCATGTACTCTTCGTTTCTGTGCATCCCAGCAAAAAAATAACTTCCAAAGAAGCGAAGAAAGAAGTAGAATTTACTCCATTTTAGTACTGAACAAGATGTGTTAAAAAAGGTCAGTATGAATTTTATTACAAATGTCAAAAAATACCAGTCTTTAAACAAAAAAGTACCAGAAAGTCTCATTTTAAAGATTTTCAATCAATCAGGGTCCTACCTGTAAGCATAAAAGCCAAACAATACCAGTCATAGAACTAAATAGTAC